>NC_133648.1:102241368-102544502 GCF_009905375.1 Apium graveolens
TTTTGCATCTTGCAAAATCTGCATCTGAGTAACCAATTAGCTTAAAATCTAATTCCCTAAAATACCACAATCATAGATCAGCTGTACCCTTAAGGTACTTGAAAATTCTTTTCACGGCTATTAAGTGAGGTTCTCTTGGATCAGCCTGAAATCTTGCACAAAGCAGGTAGCATACATGATATCAGGTCTACTTGCAGTTAGATAGAGTAAGGATCCAATCATACCTCTGTAGTTAGTAATATCTATTGATTTACCAGTATCCTTATCTAACTTGGTTGGAGTGGCCATGGGAGTGGATGCAGTTTAACAATCTTGCATTCCAAATTTCTTCAGTAAATTTCCGGTGTACTTGGATTGACAGATAAAAGTGCCTTCTTCATTTTGCTTGACTTGAAGGCCCAGAAAATAGCTGATTTCTCCCATCATACTCATTTGATATCTTGACTGCATTAGCTTTACAAACTTCTCACAAATTTTGGAATTTGTAGAACCAAATATGATATCATCAACATATATCTGTACTAAAAGTAAGTCATTTCCATGGTTGAGGTAGAATAAAGTCTTGTTAATTGTGCCTCTGTGAAATCCACTTTCCAGAAGGAATTGAGCTAAAGTATCATACCATGCTCTTGGAGCTTGCTTAAGGCCATAAAGTGCTTTGTCAAGCCTGTAGACATGATTGGGAAATTTAGGATCTACAAAGCCTGGAGGTTGTTCAACATATACCTCTTCTTCCAATTCTCCATTGAGAAAAGCACTTTTCACATCCATTTGAAAGACTTTAAACTTCTTGTGAGCAGCATAAGCCAAAAAGATCCTTATGGATTCTAATCTAGCAACTGGTGCAAATGTTTCATCATAATCAATAACCTTTTGTTGAGAGTAGCCTTTAGCAACCAGTCTTGCTTTATTCCTTGTAATTATGCCATCACTCTCAGTTTTATTTTTGAATACCCATTTTGTGCCTATAACAGATCTGTTCTTTGGTCTTGGCACTAGGGTCCAGACTTTATTTCTTTCACATTTATTTAACTCTTCCTGCATTGCTTGCACCCAATCAACATCTTGAAGAGCTTCTTCCACTTTATTTGGTTCGGTCTGAGATAGAAAAGAATGATAGAGAAATTCATTTAAAGTTGCAGTTCTAGTTCTAACACCTGCTTTAGGATCTCCAATGATTAAATCAGGTGTGTGTGCTTTAATCCATTTTCTTGGAGATGGAAGTTGATCTCTAGAACTAGATCCTCCCCCATGATCCATGCTGTCTCCATCGGCATTTTTTGATGCTCCCCCTATAGTTATGGTCTCTGAGACTTCAGAATTTGAGTTTGATTTTTCAGGAGTTGAAGAATCAGAGCTTCCAGAATTATCAGTACTTGGCTCATCAGAACTAGATGAATCAGAACTTGAAGAGTCAGTGACAGGTTCTGATGCTTCTCGAGAGTCTTGAGATGTGGTAGGATCTTCAGCTTGCTCCCCCTGGATAAATGCATTTTCCTTTGGAGTTGTTACCACAGTTTCAATGACATCAGAACTTAATCCAACACAACTTACAGGATCAGGATTTAAGTCATCAGAATTTCCAGAATCAGAATTTAAATCTTCATTCTCAAATCTCAGTTGATCATGGTCATTGAAAACTTCAAGTCCAGTAATCTTCTTATCATCAAAAGAGACATTGATAGATTCCATGACAACCCTTGTTCTTAAATTGTAGACTCTGAATGCTTTTGTGGAAAGTGGATATCCAATAAAGATTCCTTCATCAGCTTTTAAATCAAATTTTGACAGTTGTTCAGGATGAGTCTTAAGAAAAAAACACTTGCAACCAAATACATGAAAGTATTTCAGATTTGGCTTCTTTTTCTTCACCATCTCATATGGTATTTTTCCATGCTTGTTTATGAGTGTAGCATTTTATGTAAAACAAGCAGTCTACACAGCTTCAGCCCAAAAATTGGTTGGCAGCTTTGCTTCATCAAGCATAGTTCGTGCAGCTTCAATCAGAGTCCTGTTCTTTCTTTCTATAACTCTATTTTGCTGTGGAGTTCCAGGTGCAGAAAATTTCTGCTTGATTCCATACTCTTTGCAGAACTCTTCCATAATCGAATTCTTGAACTCAGTGCCATTATCACTCCTTATTATTTTAACAGAATATTTGACCAACTTATCCAGCTGTCTGACATGATCAGTTAGAGTAAATGCAGTTTCATTCTTCTTGTGCAAGAAGTACACCCAAGTGTACCTTGTGAACTCATCCACTATAATCATAGCATATTTCTTCTTTGTAAACTGGACCAAATAGATCAACATGCAGTAGGTGATAAGGCTCAAGAATTGATGACTCAGTTTTGCTCTTGAAAGAAGATTTTCTTTGTTTTTCCTTCTGACATGAATCACAAAGGCCATCAGGAGCAAATACTGTTTTTGGCAGTCCTCTCACAAGATCTTTTTTTACAAGCTCATTTATATTATTGAATTTTAAATGAGAGAGTTTGTTGTGCCAATTCCACCTTTCTTCAATTGATGCTCTACTCAACAGACAGATAGCAGAACCATCAGTACTTGTTGAAAGTCTGCCTTCATAAATGTTACCATGCCTGTAACCTTTCAGAACCACTTTGCCTGCAGAATTACTTATAACTTCACAGTGTTCTTCAAAGAAATCCACATAATAACCTCTATCACAGATTTGACTTATACTCAACAGATTGTGTTTAAGTCCTGAGACTAGAGCTACTGATTCAATGATGACATTCCCAAGATTGATCTTGCCATATCCCAGAGTTTTTCCAATGTTGCCATCTCCATAAGAAACTCCTGGGCCAGCTTTCTCCATAAAGTCTGATAGCAGGGCTTTATTTCCAGTCATATGTCCTGAACATCCACTATCCATAACTAGGATGTTCTTCCTGTTGCCTTGCAATCACAAAGACCACTAATGATTAGTTTTAAGGACCCAGACTTGCTTGGATCCTTTGGCCTTATTAAGTTTGTTAACATTTGCAGCGAATTTAACATAAGAGTTTATGCTAACATTTTTCTTAGTAGATTTAACAGTATCAGACTTTGCATCATACTTTACACTAGAAGGAATTAAAGCAACTTTCTTCAAAGAAGGTTTTATCTGATAATAATCATAGTACAAACTATGATATTCCTTACAAGTATAAATAGAATGCCATATACTACCACAATGAAAACAAGGATTTTGTGGCTTAAACCTAACAGACTGACTCTTAACTCCTGACTTAGGAGGTAAAGAGTTTATATTCTTATTCTTCCTGCAAAAAGAAGCAAGATGGTTAGAGTTTCCGTAGTCATAGCATTTTTTTCTAGGAGCATTAGGAACAGGCATATAATTGTTGCTTTTATTCACACCTTCCTTTCCATTCCTGTTTTTCCTAGCTTCCTTTACCTTGTTCACACTGGTAATTTCTTTCAGCTTATGTTTAAGCTGCTTCTTTGTCATTAAATCTATGTTAACTTTAGTTGCTTTATCATGTTCTAATTTGTCAGAAGTTGACTCTGCTATCACTTCTATCTCAATATCTTTTATCTTTTCAGAATCAGACTTTACAGTTTTAGCTACAAATTTAACAGAATTTACCTTTGGCTTAGTAGTTTGTTTAACAATAATTGGCTTAACTTGTTCAGTTGCTTTTTCATATTTCTCATCTCTATAACCTAAGCCCTCTTTCCAGTTTCCACTACTTAGTATATCCTGAGTTGTTCTACCAGAGTTAGTCCAAGTCCTGATAATCTCTCTCTCCTTTTCTAACTCAGTTTTTAGAGATTTATTCATTTTCAGCAATTCATCTCTAACATAAATGGCATCATCTCTTTCTTTCTGAGTTTGATGGAAAATGACTAACTCTTTTTCTAAATAAACATTCCTCTTTTTAAAAGCAAGATTTTCAGAAGTCAATCTTTCACATGTTAAAATTTGATCTCTGTAACTAATAAACATGGTTTTAAGATATAATCTCAACTCAGTAATATCATCAGTATGAAAGGCATAAGTTGTTTGAGGTACCTTTAACTCAGCAGCATCAGAACTGCTATCAGCATTTGCCATCAAGGCATAGTTCTCCTCATCTTCAGAATCTGAAGTGTTTGTCCAGCTTTTCTTCTTTGTGATAAGAGCCTTAGCTTTGTCACTCTTTCCTTTCTTGCAGTCAGGAGATATATGGCCTTTCTCACCACAGTTGTAGCATTTGACATTTGAGTAATCTCCTCTGTCAGACTTTCCTCCTTTTTCCTTCAGATTTTCTGAAGCCCTTCTTATCAGAATTTATACCTTTCCTGGAAAAACTTCTTTCCCCTTCTGAATTTCCTATAGGCTATCTTTGTGATTCCCTTCGCCATAAGAGCACACAATTTCATCATCTCTTCATCAGCATCTACTTCAGGTAGACTTTCAGTTTCTAAATCATCATCATCAGAACTTGATGATTCTGAATCATATTTTATGATAAGAGACTTTCTTTTGCCTTTTTTTGAGACACCCACTTTGGAGGATTCCTCCTCAGCCTTAAGAGCAACTGTCCTTGACTTTCTCCCATGTCTCTTGCTTCTTTGATCCATCTCATGTTCATAAGTCTTGAGCATACCATAAATTTCATCAAGAGTAGTTTCATCAAGAGCATAGTTGTCTCTTATAATAGTAGCTTTCAAATCCCAACTTTCAGGAAGAGCTAAAAGGAATTTTAGATTTGAATCTTCAATATCATATTCCTTGTCCACCAGTGATAGATCATTTAAGAGTTTGACAAACCTGTCATATAAGTCAGTTAATGACTCATCACTTTTTGAGTCAAAGTGCTCATACTCTTGAGTGAGTATAGTCCTCCTGTTTTTCTTGATTGCATTAGTTCCCTGACACCTTGTTTCCAAAGCATCCCATATCTCCTTTGCAGTCTTGCATTGAATTACCCTATTTGACATGACATTATCAATGGCACTATGCAGGAAGTGCCTTACCTTTGCATACATGGAAATAGATGAGATATCTTCAGCTATGTATTCACTTTTCTCCTTTGGTATGGTCTTTGCTGGCTGATCTGCAACTACAACAGAGAACTTGGTTAGCTTATGCGGTCCTTCATAAATTCTGTCAAGGTATTCTGGATCTGTAACTTCCAAAACATAGCCATCTTCACTTTCCATATGGGATACACAGAAGGTCTCAGTATGGGAACCCTGATAGTCTCATATCGACTGTGGGTTTGAGTCTTTGGAGTTTCTTCAGTTTTGGCGGGCTTGGTTGGATTTTTTGCTTCTTCAGACATGATTATTTTGGATCTTTGTTAGTCCCTTAACAATATAGCAAGAATTACAGAAGGGGGGTTGAATGGAATTCTTGAACCTTTTTCTTGAAATAAAAATGTTCAACTCGATTATGGATATATTTGTTTTGATTAGCACAATGCGGAATGTAAACTTGAATGAATCAAAACATAAGTAATTAAAAACAAGAGTCTTTAAAAACTTTCTGGTGGATTTAAACAATTCCACCAGAGATATATTTAATATATCAAGAGGACTCTGTGTGCAAAAATGCTCACAGCTGCTTACAAAAATAGAACTGCTAAGAACACAGGAAATGCTAAAGATAGTGCTTACAAAGATTTCTCTGTTGTTGTTTCTTAGCTATCTCAGTTATTTTTCTATTTGCTACTCTCTTGGTTTATATATTACCAAGATTACAAAGTCAAAAGAACTGAACAAATATAAAATCTAACAGTCTTGATCTTTGCTGCTTTTTGTCCTCTATTACCCAGTTAATGGGCTTCCACAGTGTATTTGTATCCAACTCAATGGCTGTGCGTCAGCTTTCACTGTTCAACTGATGTTTGAATCTTGATATGATCATCCGTCGACTTTCAGATCATCCGTCGATGACTTAATTGATCATCCGTCGACTGCTATGTTAAACATCCGTTGATAGTCATTTGATCATCCATCGAAGCTTTGTTAAGCATCCGTTGGTAGCTATTTTGGTCATCCGTCGAAGCTTTGTTAAGCATCCGTTGGTAGCTATTTTGGCACTTGACTTCATTTCACTTATACAGAATTACAAGATATTGCTTATGTACAGTTAATCAACCTATTCTGCATATCTAGTTATAGTCAACATGACTTATATGCTACTACAGATTCTATACAAAGGTGCACACAACACTGTGCTACAAACTTATTATTACATAAGCTACTCACTCGATGGATAATGAGTTAATCATCCGTCGGGACTATAATGAGTTATCCGTCGAGACTATAATTCTTATCCGTCGAGTGCTACATTATTTCACTAAGTAAAATCTACTTAGATGTTTTGTTTAGGTAATCATCAAGTACACAACATATTCACAACAATCTCCCCCAATTTATGTCTACTGGAATTGTAGCCATAAATTAAGAGATACTTGATGATGACAAAACATCCTAAACATATATCTTTAAAGATAAGTAGATAAAACTGAAAGTGCTTCAATTTAAACAAAAATGTACAAGGTTTGGCTCACAGTCAGTTCAAGATGCTCCTCTAGTCTGAGCAGATTTTTCTAGTTTCTTGAAGGTCTGGATCTTCTTCCAAGCTTTCTGTTGTTTTCTTCAATTTGATTCTGGAGCTGTCTGTGGAATTCTAATTCATCAGATTCTGAGAGATCTAACATTTCTTGCATTTCCAAGAGAGTCTCATTGCTAGAGATACTCAATTGGTCTTCTAATCTGAAGAACCTTCTCACACCCTTGTCATCCATGAATTCCATCAGCCAGTAGGGCCTTAGATGCACTCTTCTCCCTGTGTATGGGATGATAAGAGTTTTGGGTAGTGCATCTTTGGCTCTAACACTCCTTAGCTCTTCAATCTTCTTCAATACTAATCTTCTTGCAGTTACATTGAACCCAAAGTTTTTCTTGAAGGATGAATAGACTTTGATCAACAAAGCTTGGCTTTCTTGAAGTATCCTGTGAAGAGGCCACTGAATCTCCCTTCCCCCTTTGTACTTGAACACCAACCTTTCAGGTAGGTTTCTGTATGCATCAATTGCCCTTACCTCATCCAGCTCCTCCAGATAAAGGTTTAGATCTGAGAATTCTTTGATGTCACACAAGTACAAGTAGTCTCCCCTGTTGACCTTGGGTTGAGCTTTGACTACTGACTTGGATTTGAGAGGTGACAGCTTCACTTTCTTGACTGCCCTTGATTTTGTCCTTCTTGGCTTAGTAAGAATTGGAAAGTTGAAGTCAGGAATTGGTAATTTATCCCACTCTATTGGCTCATCCTTTGGCAGAATAGGCTCTCCATGTATGTTCCTGTAGGGGTCCACCACCCTTATGTCTTCAAACACCACAGAGGGCTTTGATGCTTGAGTTTCAGCTTGAGTGGATTCCTTTGGAAATTGATCTTCCAATTCCTTGTCAACAACATTCAACTTTCTTTTTGTTCTTTTAGCCAGTTCTTTCTTTCTTGGGGATTTCTTCTGTTCTTCAATCTTCTTCTCTGATTCAGTAGCTTGAGATGGTTGAGAGGGAATTTGTTGAGAAGAATTCACAGCCTGTAGCTTGGCCAAGATAGCAAACTGTTCTTTCTTTTGTTTAGACTTCTTTGCATCTAGAGCAGCTTGCCTCTTTTCCTGCTTCAATCTGGCTTTTTCTTCTTCCTTTGCATGAGCAAATTGTGGATGTCCAGCTACCACACAAATTTCCTTCCCATTTCTGAATATCTTTGCAATTCTCTTTCTTGAGGCTGAATCAGCTGGATCTTTGTAGAGGAGAATAGATCTTGACAGAAGCTTCTTTTCATCAGGCTTGGGTGTCTCATACACAGAATCCATAGGGTTCTTCAAAGATAACTTTGGATAGTTTGCCCTTGGTTTAAGAATTATCTCAGCCTTTGTAGTCTTGATGCAGGAAGATTGTCCTTTCTCCAGATAGTTCATGCTCATCTCATTCACATTGATTGGCTTGACATGAAAGTGATGGATGGCTGACTGATCTGGTTCCTTGACTAATTGAAACTTTTTCTGTATTTCCTCATCAATCTTTTTCCAGTTGATCAGAGTCAACTCTCCTTTATCAGCATCTTTCAAATTTGCTGCTGCTGCATTTATAAGATCTATACCATCTGCAACTGGTGGCTTGGAGATAGTAATTGAAGGTACAATTACTTTGCTGATTTGAAATAGAAGTTTCTCCCCCTCAGTTGGTCCGTTCTCCCCCTTACTTGATTCTCTCTCCCCCTTTTGTTATCATCAAGTGGAGGAGTTAGGCCTTGTGCTTTAGCCAGTTGCATAAGAAGATTTGTCTGAGTCTGTTGATTTTGAAGAAGTAGAGCCACTGAATTCTCAATAACCTGAACTCTGTTCTCCAGCTTGGCTATCTTCTTGTCAGAATCTGATTCTCTCCTTAATCTTAGTAATAGATCATGCATGGTACCATATGGCATTATTGAATCCAGCTTCTCAGAGTTATATGTCTTTAAGTCAGCTATATCCTTTTTCAATTCATCCACACTGAGATTCTGTCTTGAGTGTTGGATCTTCATTAAATGTAAAGAGTCTAGGTGAGCTTGAAGAACAGCCTTGGTACCAGCATCTGAAGCTTCCTGAAGGGCCTGCTGAATAGCTATTATTTGTTTTACCAAAGACACCTCAAATTGCCCTGGTGAAAATTCCTTTGCCCATACCCATTTAGGTAAACTTAAAGCAGAACTTGGGCCTTCAGCTCCCCCTAAGTTCATGCTTCCATCCAAAGAACCAGAGTCATCATCATCAGAATTTACTCCAAATTCTTCAGATGGCTCTCCAGCTTGAGAAGGCATTCTGTTCACAGCAACTTTATCTCTTTGAAGAGATTCTGTGGTGTGCACTAAATTCAAAGTCTGCTCTGCCTCCACATTGCCCTGAGCAGCCAACAGTTGATAGGCTGAAACAGGGTGAGTAAAAGTGTCAGCATCCAAGTAAATGTTATCAATGACAGCTTTGTAATGTTGCTGAAATTGTCTTTTCTTTTCAGCATCATCCACAATCATTGACTCACTAGCAATGGCTGGTTCCATCCTTATTTCTCCAGTACCTGCCTTTCTCTCATATTCTCTCTTTTGTTGCATCAGGGTCTCACCCTGGCTCCCCACCCTCACCTTCACCTACTAAGGTGGGACTCCTCTCACTCACTTTTGCCAATCCTGAATGAATGGATTGCTGAGATTCACTCTTTTCCTCTCCTTTTGCCTGGGAGCAACCCAGCCTCTCACTCAATGCACTCTCCTCTCTCAGTCCTAAGAGTGATTGTATTACCACCAAATCTTCTGCACTTGAAATTATTGAAGTTTGAAGTTGTGCAGAGACACTCGACGGATAAGTGATATCCGTCGGGTGAGTGGTAAAGCTATCCGACGGATAACTGCTGTTAAACTTATCCGTCGAGATACAATCACTACTCGATGGATTAGCAATATCCATCGAGAGAGTAGAAATGAATGAGGTGGGAAGAGAAACTATTGTTGACTCTGTGTTGATTGAAGTTATTTGAGGCACAGATGTCACAATAGAATCAGAAAGAATTGGCAAGTGAGCCAAAAAATCATCTAAAAGATGATGCTCACTTGCACTAGATTTTGGCTTCCCCAACAGAGTTAAAGAAGGGGAATCAGGAATTGAAGTGTTTATCATGTCCACTTCCAGTGAGTTAGTTGGTGAGTATTGTGTTTCTGTGGCTTCTATTATGAGAGATTTTGGCTGTGACTCCACATTTATTGGAGCCACATCAATCTGAATTTGAGAAGATGCAGGGACTGTGTCTTTAGCACCAGTTTGCACTAAGCGTGTGCCCTATGCATCCCCAGTTATTTTGGATTTCTTCTTTCTGGTGTAAGATTGGTGTGAGCTTGTGTCCCTAACCCTCTTGGCATGTGCTCTTGGATGAGAGCTTTGTTCAATAGCCACATCCTTTTGGGAGGATGCAGCTAGAAGTGAGCTTTTGTCCTTTTTAAGCACTACAGTTTGTTGGGAAACTGCAGTGTGGCTAGGCTGGGATTCACTCAACTCTCCAACCTTATCCTTGGGATTTCTTTGATGTTCACCCCTTCCCTCACCTATCTTACCCTCCTTCACACTCCCCTATTTGGCTTTGGTAGATTTTTCAACTGGTACCTTTTGAGAGATACCAGAGGAGGTTTTCTTTGATTTGGATTTAGAAATTGCAGTTGTTTTGGCAGCTTTGGTAGGCAACTATTTGGTCATTGTCACAGTTGCCATAGCTAAGCCTGAAGTCAAAGAAATAGAAGAGATTGGAAAAGTTGAGGGTCTGGATGAACTTACCTCACTTACCTGAGGTGTCAGCATTACAGGAAAATAGAACATTGGCACATCCTTGTGATGGTTGGCTCTGTTCAAGTCTGCAATGATTCTTCTCTCTTGAACCCAACAAGCTAATTTGTTGTTTGGGTTCTCAAGTTCAATCTCTTGACAAAGATGGTTAGCCAAAAGCATAAAAAATCTAGCATAGTAAATATTCTTTCCTCTTTTGGCTAAGTCACCTAGTTTAAAACCTAACTCATACACAACAAGGTCACTGAAATTGTAATATTTGTCTGTAACTAGCATGTATAGCATGTTAAGCATGGAAATGTTCACAGAATCAAAATTACTAATTTTTCCAGAAAAGACTTTAGTTACTACATCACACAAGTAACTCCATTCCTTCCTAAGACCTAGTCTTCTAATTTCACTTAGTTTTGCAGTAGGAAGTGCATAATGAATGGAATTGAGCATATTGACAATATCAGTGTCAGTGTGTGGTGCAGTTACATTATCATCAGGAATCTTGAAACATGCTTTTATTACATCACTATTGATACAGAAATCATTACCTTTAATGGTTAGAGTGATGGTTTTGTCAGTAGAGTTGTAGATTGTTGTTGTCCACATCTCCTCAACAACTTCACAATAAATTGTGGGTGATTCCAGCATGGCAAAACTTAACTTGCAGTTGTGCACGAAGTCCATCATCTTATGATAGTCTTCAGATTGCTGAATCCCCTTATTGACCAAGGCAGTGAAGTTGTTCTTCTCATAGATGAACCCAGTTTGTGACATGATCTTAACTACGGGTGCCATTATTAGAGAAGAAAAGCTTGAAGAGAAAGAGGATTTTTTCTTGAGAGAGAATGAAGTAACACAGTTGAATTTGAGAATGATAAAAGAAAATGATTAGAATGAAATAAGCTTTTATACTTTACTCAAAATCAACTGATAAAAATAATAAAGAGAAGTAAATTACCCAATAGAAATTATCTAAAATAGCCGTTTTAAAATAAACTGTAAAAATTCTACCCATTATCTGTCGTGTAATGCTTACAAACTGTAAGTATACTCGATGGATAATGTTCAGGGAATTAACGGTTAAGATTTAGACACTTCGACGGATGAGGATAAGTTGATATCCGTCGAGCTTTAAAATACTCCAGAAAAGTAATTGATTTTTATTTACAATTTGTATATCGACGGATGACTTAACTCGATGGATAATGGTCATCCGTCGAGATGCAAATTTTGACTTAGCCAAAATTTTCATCTAAGACTAAAACTCAGTTAAATTTCTGGCTACCTTTCAACTTGCAAAATAATTCAGATAAATTCAAGACTAATTAAGCATACCTAACTCACTTACCAAACTAGAAAAGGTGGATTCATCCAGTGGTTTGGTAAAAATATCTGCAAGTTGCTTCTCACTTGGAACAAAATGTAACTCTACAGTACCATTCATTACATGTTCCCTTATGAAATGGTACTTGATGTCTATATGCTTTGTCCTTGAATGTTGCACTGGATTTTCAGTGATGGCAATTGCACTTGTGTTGTCACAGAAAATAGGAATCCTTTCAACTTCCAAACCATAGTCTAGCAATTGATTTTTCATCCATAAAATCTGTGCACAGCAACTGCCAGCAGCAATATATTCAGCTTCAGCTGTAGAAGTAGAAACTGAATTTTGCTTTTTACTGAACCAGGACACAAGCTTGTCTCCTAAAAATTGACAGGTTCCTATTGTGATTTTTCTATCAATTCTGCAACCTGCATAATCTGCATCTGAATAACCAGTTAGATCAAAACCAGAATCTCTAGGATACCAAATGCCAAGGTTTGGTGTTCCTTTGAGATATCTGAAAATTCTCTTAATAGCTATCAAATGAGACTCTCTAGGATCAGCCTGAAATCTAGCACACAAACATGTAGCAAACATTATATCTGGCCTACTAGCTGTTAAGTACAAAAGTGAGCCAACCATGCCTCTATAACTTGAAATATCCACAGACTTTTCAGTAGTGTTTAGTTCAAGCTTAGTTGCAGTGGCCATGGGAGTTTTTGCAGATGTGCAATCCATTACATCAAACTTCTTTAAAAGATCAAAAATATATTTAGTTTGACTAATGAATATTCCATCACTAACTTGCTTAACTTGTAAACCAAGAAAGTAAGTTAGTTCTCCTATCATACTCATTTCATACTTGCTTTACATCAGTTTGGCAAACTTTTTACAAAGTTTCTCATCTGTAGAGCTAAAAATAATATCATCTACATAAATTTGAACAAGTATGCTAGAGCCATTCACATTTCTGAAAAATAAAGTTTTATCTACAGTACCTCTTGTGAAGTGATTTTCCAAAAGGAACTTTGATAAAGTGTCATATCAGGCTCTAGGTGCTTGCTTCAGTCCATAAAGTGCTTTCAGTAGATAATAGACATACTCTGGGAAATTTGGATCTTCAAAGCCAGGAGGTTGACTTACATACACTTCTTCCTCCAAATCTCCATTCAGAAAGGCACTTTTGACATCCATTTGATAGACCTTGAAATTGGCATGGGCTGCATAGGCTAAGAAGATTCTGATGGCTTCAAGTCTTGCAACAGGAGCAAATGTTTCATCAAAATCTATTCCTTCTTGCTGACAATAGCCTTTAGCAACCAATCTTGCTTTGTTCCTTACTACTATGCCATTTTCATCCATCTTGTTTCTGAATACCCATTTGGTGTCTACTGGATTCTTTCCTGTAGGCTTGGGTACCAGCTTCCATACTTTATTCCTTTCTAATTGGTTTAGCTCCTCCTGCATAGCTAAAATCCAATCAGGATCTAACAAGGCTTCTTCTACCTTCTTTGGTTCTTCCTTAGACAGGAAGCTGCTGTATAGACATTCTTCTTGAGTTGCTCTCCTGGTTTGAACTCTGGAAGAAACATCACCAATAATCAGTTCAAAGGGGTGATCTTTTGTCTATTTTCTTGGTTGAGGTAGATTAGCCCTAGATGAAGAGACCTCAATGTTGTCTTGATGTGTGATTGAGTTTTGATTGCAAGAAGCTCCCCCTGAGTTTGTGGATCTTTGATTTGAGATTGGGGTGCTTTCTATGGGTGATCTGCCTTGACTTCCAGCTCCTTTTGATAACCCGACGGATGGTGAATTTTGAGTACCGACGGATGAGGCAGGTTGTCTTCCGACGGATAATACAGATTGCCTTCCGACGGATGAAGCGTTATGTAACTCGATGGATGTTGAGTTTTGTGCTTCATTTGTAGTAGATTTGTCTGCATTATCCTTAGACACTGTTTCTTGATCACTCTCATCATCACTTTCATCACTGACCATCTCAACATTGTCGAATTTGAGGCTCTCATGGTAATCTCCATCTTTTAGTCCTTCAATCTTTTTATCATCAAACACAACATGTATAGATTTAACAACAATGTTGGTTCTTAGATTGTAGACTCTATATGCTTTACCAACAGCATATCCAACAAAAATTCCTTCATCTGCTTTAGCATCAAACTTCCCATTTTGATCAATTTGATTTCTCAGAATATAGCATTTACAGCCAAAGACATGAAGAAAGTTCAGAGTTGGCTTCTTGTTCTTGAACAATTGATAAGGTGTCATGCATCTTGCTTGATTAATCAGAGAGATGTTCTGAGTGTAGCATGCAGTGTTTACAGCTTTAGCCCAGAAGTATGTTGGTAGTTTTGATTCTTCAAGCATTGTCCTTGCAGCTTCAATAAGAGATCTATTCTTTCTTTCCACTACTCCATTCTGTTGTGGAGTCCTTGCTGCTGAAAACTCATGCAAGATTCCATTTTCCTCACAAAATGCTCTCATGACATAGTTCTTGAACTCAGTTCCATTATCACTCCTGATTCTTCTAACTTTGAAATCAGGATGATTGTTAACTTGCCTTATGTGATTGATGATGATTTCACTAGCCTCATCTTTGGACTTTAGGAAATAGGTCCAAGAGAACTTTGAGAAATCATCTACAATTACTAGGCAAAATCTTTTCTTTGAGATTGACAATATATTGACTGGTCCAAACAAATCCATGTGAAGCAGTTGTAGAGGCTCTTCAATTGCTGAATCAAGTTTCTTCCTGAATGATGCTTTAATCTGCTTCCCTTTTTGGCAGGCATCACACAGTCCATCCTTTGTAAACTCCACCATAGGAATGCCTCTAACTAGCTCTTTCTTTACCAGCTCATTCATGGTCTTGAAGTTCAAATGAGATAGTTTCTTGTGCCATAGCCAACTTTCATCTTGACTTGCTTTACTGAGAAGACAAGTTACAGATTCTGCTTTAGTTGAGTTGAAGTCAGCTAGATACACATTTCCTCTTCTCACACCAGTGAGAACCACTTTGTTGTTTTGATTATTAATCACAACACAGGTTTCTTTGTTGAAGGTTACTGAGTTGCCTTTATCACAAAGCTGGCTGATACTCAACAGATTGTGTTTGAGACCATGCACTAAGGCAACCTCTTCAATTATGACATTGTCCTTTGAAATCAAGCCATATCCCACAGTATAACCTTTGCTGTCATCTCCAAAAGTGATACTTGGGCCAGCTCTCTCTTCAAACTCTGTGAGCAGGGTAGAATCACCAGTCATGTGTCTTGAACAACCACTATCCAAGTACCAAAGATTCCTTCTGTTTCCCTGCACACATCAAAATCAAATCAAGTTGATTTTGGTACCCAAGTTTCCTTGGAACCTGCCTTGTTAGCTTTCTTCTTCTGTTTCTTAGGTCTTAACTCAATTGACTTAGGAATTTCAGATTCTTCCTTAGTCATTTGGGTTGGGCCTTTAAAACCACTAGATGCAACAGAATTATCATGCATGTTATGGCTAACAGGAAATGGCATGCTTGGTGCAAACATGTTATTCCAGTAAGGCATGCTAAATGGCATTTGAGGCATATTGTATGCAGCATAATATGGATTAGGTGCAAATGGCATATTAGCAAACTGTGCATTCATGTTCTGTGTAGGCATAGCATTAACAGGCATGGGAGGCATGGCATTCATGTTAGAGAATTGAGGCTGAACAACATGGGAGTAGGCATGACAGATTTGCAATTAACAGACAAATGATTTACACTACCACATTTGACACAGATTTTTCTAGGAGCATATTTGTCAGGTGTGTAGTTATTATGTTTGTTAATCCCTACTTTACCATTCCTATTGTTTTTCCTTTTAGTCTATGTTTTTACTTCTATCTTCTCAAGTCTGTCACTTAACTGTTTGACAGTCATGTGACCAACATTAGCCTTCTTCCCTTTCTTGGCTTGACTTGACTCTCCTGAAACAAAGTTCTTGGAAACAAACCCATACTTTTCTTTTAGCTTGGTTAATTTGGCTTTGCTAATTGGTTTGCTCACAGCCGACGAATGAGGATTTTTATCATTCGACGGATAACACTTTTTGTTATCCGACGGATAGTTCTCATCATCCGTCGAGTCTACATCTGTCAGCAATCCATCTACCAAAATAGGTTCTAGTTTCTCCTTATTCTTTTTCCAGGCTTCATCACAAAAAGACTCAATTCCTTGAACCTTGGTGATTTGAGCATGAACATCTCTGGATGTTTTCCATGCTTTAATCACCTCCTGTTCACGATCGAGCTGCTTCTTTAAAATTTCTTCCTTTTTCAAGGACTCAGTTAATTCCTCCTTGGCAATTCTACACTCAATTTTTAGTTTCTCAAACTCAACAAACTGAGACTCAAGCACATTATTCCTCTCACTCAAAAACAAGTTGTTTTCTTTGATTTTAGCATTTTCTTTAGTGAGGGACTTAAGTGTAACACGCAAATGATACAATTCTGTAGACATGTCATTTATTGCATCATTACACTCAGCTTTAGATAAATGTGCAAGGTTTGTAGTGATTACCTGATTACTTGAGGAACTTGTCTCTGTTTCATCAGACTTGGCCATAAGGGCTAGATTGACATAGCTGACATCCTCATCTTCATCCAAACCATCAGCTGCCCAGTCATTCTCTTGTATAATAAAAGCCCTTTCCTTCTGTTTGAGTAGATCAAAGTATTTTTGCTTATAATCCACAGACTCAAACCTTTTCTTACTGGAATCTGACTTTCTACACTCATTTGCAAAATGCCTTGCCAAGCCACATTTGAAACACTTGAATTTTGATTTATCCACCATGTTTCTATTTGGCTTGGTAGCTCCAAAGTTTTTCTTGAACTTGAGCTTGGAAAATCTTCTTGAAAGGAATGCTAGGTGCTCATCAATATCCTCCATGTCATCTTGGCTCAATGAATCTTCACTTTCTGCAGCTAGCCCTTTACCCTTGCTTTCACAGGCCTTTGAAGTTGATTCCACAGCTTCCATCTTCACTTCCTTCTCCTTTTCCAGTTCAGCCACTAGTGCAATGGATCCTCCTTTCTTCTTTCCTCTCTCCATTCTTTCATCCTGCTCTATCTCAAGCTCATAGGTCTTCAGAATGCCATACAGTCTCTCCAAAGTAAACTCCTTATAATCTTGTGAGTTTCTCAATGAGACTGTCATTGGTTTCCATTCCTTTGGAAGAGATCTGAGAAATTTCAGATTGGAGTCTTTAGTCTGATAGACTCTTCCATGCAACTTAAGAGCATTTAGTAGCTTTTGGAATCTACTAAAAATGTCAGTGAGTGACTCACTTTCTTTATTGTGAAAATGCTCATATTGCTGAATCAGGAGCTCCATTTTATTTTCTATTACTTGCTCAGTACCATCACAGATTATCTGTATTGTGTCCCAAACTTCCTTGGCAGTCGTGCAGTTGATGATGTTATCAAACATGTCTGTATCAACACCATTGAACAGAATGTTCATGGCCTTTTTATCTTTCCTGACTTGTTCAATATCAGGATTAGACCATTCATGCCTTGGCTTTGGAACAGATGGTTCATTTCCTATTGCAGCTCTCATAGGAACATGAGGGCCTCTTTCTATGCAGTCCACATAGGCCTCATCTTGAGAAAGCATATGAAGATGCATCTTTACCTTCCAATGATGGTAATTATCTTTATCAAGAAAAGGAATCTTGACTCCAACATCTTTCTTGTTCATCTTGCTGAATTATTTTGATCTTTAAACTCTTTGTAGATTAAGAGCTCGCTCTGATACCAATTGTTAGTCCCTTAACAATATAGCAAGAATTACAGAAGGGGGGTTGAATGGAATTCTTGAACCTTTTTCTTGAAATAAAAATGTTCAACTCAATTATGGATATATTTGTTTTGATTAGCACAATGCGGAATGTAAACTTGAATGAATCAAAACATAAGTAATTAAAAATAAGAGTCTTTAAAAACTTTCTGGTGGATTTAAACAATTCCACCAGAGATATATTTAATATATCGAGAGGACTCTGTGTGCAGAAATGGTCACAGCTGCTTACAAAAATAGAACTGCTAAGAACACAGGAAATGCTAAAGATAGTGCTTACAAAGATTTCTCTGTTGTTGTTTCTTAGCTATCTCAGTTATTTTTCTATTTGCTACTCTCTTGGTTTATATATTACCAAGATTACAAAGTCAAAAGAACTGAACAAATATAAAATCTAACAGTCTTGATCTTTGCTATTTTTTGTCCTCTATTACCCAGTTAATGGGCTTCCACAGTGTATTTGTATCCAACTCAATGGCCGTGTGTCAGCTTTCACTGTTCAACTGATGTTTGAATCTTAATATGATCATCTGTCGACTTTCAGATCATCCGTCGATGACTTAATTGATCATCCGTCGACTGCTATGTTAAACATCCGTTGATAGTCATTTGATCATCCGTCGAAGCTTTGTTAAGCATCCGTTGGTAGCTATTTTGGTCATCCGTCGAAGCTTTGTTAAGTATCCGTTGGTAGCTATTTTGGCACTTGACTTCATTTCACTTATACAGAATTACAAGACATTGCTTATGTACAGTTAATCAACCTATTCTGCATATCTAGTTAAAGTCAACATGACTTATATGCTACTACAGATTCTATACAAAGGTGCATACAACACTGTGCTACAAACTTATTATTACATAAGCTACTCACTCGATGGATAATGAGTTAATCATCCGTCGGGACTATAATGAGTTATCCGTCGAGACTATAATTCTTATCCGTCGAGTGCTACATTATTTCACTAAGTAAAATCTACTTAGATGTTTTATTTAGGTAATCATCAAGTACACAACATATTCACAACAATCTTTAATGTATGTGTGTTAATGGATAGGCTCTGATACCACTTGTTAGGTCACACAACACTGTAGAATAGGGTTGAATACAGTGTAGAATACAATCAAATCGATTTAGAACACAAGTAACAGAAAACAGATGTATTTGATATAATAAACTCTGTTATAATGGAACTGTTATCTTTCAGTGATGAATAAATATCACGAGAGCTGCTAGGTTACAATGTATGATCTTCTCGATGATCGTAACACATATAGTGTAAACCTATGTCTGTGTTTATATAGACACACAGTTACAAGATAACTTCTGATTGATATGGAATATAATTCTGTCTCCTAAAATATATCAATCAGATATCTTATACAATTCTTCTAGTCCTCTAACTCTTTCCATGCATATCTTCTTCTGTATTAGTCTCGATCTTCTTTCCTGTAAATCAGCTTCCTTCCTTAACTGTTAGTCCTCCAATACTTAAGTTCTGATATCCATCTTCTGATATTATCTTTTGATAATCTAAGTCCTGATATCCTTAAGTCCTGACTTCTATTAAGTCCTGATTCCAGTAAAAACTGATATTTCCTGTTTGTTAAGATCTGAAAACTAAACATGAAATAAATTAGACATGACATCTCAAATATATCCAACATAGTGAAAAATGTAGCACTCGACGGATGATCAAATATAGTCCCGACGGATGACTCAAACATAGTCCCGACGGATGATGATTTGACATCCATCGAGTGAGTAGCTTATGTAATAATAAGTATTATAACTCATTTCTGCAAACAACTTTGTATAGATTCTGTAATAGCATATGAGTCATGTTGACTTTTATTAGATATGCAGAATAGGTTGATTAATTGTAAATATAAGATGTCTTGTAATTCTGTATAAGTGAAATGAAGTCAAGTGTCAAATAGCTACCCGACGGATGATCAACAAAGTTACCCGGCGGATGATCAACAAAGCTACCCGACGGATGACAAGCATGTACTCGACAGATCATCAATTCAAATGTCTGTTGACAGTGACAACACAGTCACATGTGTTGGGTGTTTGCAAAAGGAATGTGGAAGCCTATTTAACAGGAAATGAAGAACAGATAAGCATTACCGTTTCCATGCAAGTTAAGAAGATTCTCAAAGATGCTGGAATAGAGTAGTGAAGCAGCATGGAATTTAAATTGATAGTTTTGTTTTATTATCCTGTCTTATTACCATATAAACTTGGTGGTATATAAACCAAGTGTAGCTAATAGAACAAAAAAACTAAGCAAACACTTTTAGAAGAGAAATAGAAAAGGCTGTAACTGTTGAGAATTTCTCTGTAGTTTATTTGTTCACTTGTAAAGCAGCTGTGAGACAATTTGTTATTCACAGAGTTCTTAATTAAAGGGTTTTTAGCACATAAACGCAACGAAAACGTAAATTTAAATCTTAAAAAAAACCGAAACCCTCCGCAGGATCCATGCGAAAAATAATATTTAATTCGTAGTTCAGTATGTTTACCTTAAGAAGCTTTACATTAATGGAAAGATGGAGGTCTTTGATAGCGATCCAAGAACGATGAACGGAAATCCCTAGCAGCTGCTCCTCAAGTGTGAAGCACTCCACCGGTATCCACCAAGAGTACAATGTGATGGAGGAGGAAGAGGTTGAGAGAATTAGTTGCCTCCCTCTTGTTCTATTTTAGAATTAGGGTTAATTATTTGGGTTGAGGCAAATAGGGTTTATAATAGTATATTTATAGGCAAAATTTTCAGCTGAAAATTTTCCATAAAATACAAGAAATGTTACCGCGCTCCCACTAACCTTTTTGTAGACACATGGTTCATCTATGTTTTTTGTAAAACCAAACTCTTTGATTGTCTCATCAAAATGGATGTTCCATCTACGAGAAGCTTGCTTAAACCATATATGGTTCGCAGCAGCTTACACACTAGGTGTTCATTTCCCTTGGAAAGAAAACCCTCTGGTTGTGTCATATACACTTCCTCTTCAAGTTTACCATTGAGGAAGGCCGTTTTCACGTCCATTTGCCAGATCTCATAGTCGTAGTAAGCAACAATCGCAAGCAAAATCCGAATTGATTTTAACAGGGCTACAGGCAAAAAAGTTTCATCAAAGTCAATCCCTTGCCTTTGTCTGAATCCTTTTGTCACGAGCCTGGCCTTATAGGTCTCCACCTGCCCATCTGCTCCAATCTTTCTTTTGTATACCCACTTGCACCCAATAGGCTTAACACCTTCAGGCGCCTCAACCAGAGTCCATACTTGGTTGGTATACATAGATTCCATTTCGGATTTCATGGCACTATGCCATTTCTCTGAGTCAACACTACTCATAGCCTCATTATAGGTCACAGGGTCGTCATCATCAATGATTGACAACTCATTGTCATTCTCAATGACAAGGCCATAATACCTCTCAAGTTGGTGAGACACTCTCCCTGACCTACGAATGGGTTGTTCCATAGAAGGTTGTTCAGTCTGAACAGGTGTTTCCACTTGATCCGTAGTAGTTTATGCTTCTTGAACTTCATCAAGTTCAATTTTGCTCCCACTGTTTCCTTCAAGGATAAACTGCTTTTCCAAGAAGGTAGCATGTCTGGAGATAAACACCCGATGATCGGTGTAAAAGTAATACCCTAAAGTCTCTTTAGGATATCCCACAAAATTATATTTTACAGATCGAGATTCCAACTTATCTGGGTCAACTTTCTTGACATAAGCTGGACATCCCCAAATCTTAACGTGTTTAAGACTCGGTTTCCTTTCTTTCCATATCTCATATGGAGTTTGAGGAACAGATTTGGAAGGCACCTTATTCAGTAAATATGCTGAGGTTTCTAATGCATAACCCCACAGGAATACTGGAAGATTCTCATAGCTCATCATGGACCGAACCATGTCTAACAAAGTTCGATTTCTCCTTTCAGATACCCCATTCAACTGTGGAGTATATGGAGGAGTCCACTGGGAGATTATACTATTTTCTTTAAGATAAGCTAGAAACTCTCCATTCAAGTATTCACCACCTCGATCTGATCGAAGAGTTATAATACTATGTTTGGTTTGTTTCTCCACTTCATACTTATATTCTTTGAACTTTTCAAAGGCTTCAGACTTGTGTTTCATCAAATACACATATCTGAATCTAGATCGATCATCTATGAAAGCAATGAAGTATGAAAATCCACCCATGTCTTGCGTAGACATTGGTCCACATACATCTGTGTGTACCAATCCTAGCAAATCTGCAGCCCTCTCTCCATGTCCACTAAATGGAGATTTGGTCATTTTACCCAATAGACAATACTCGTATGTAGGATATGATTCAAAATCAAAGGGGTCAAGTAACCCTTCCTTATGCAATGTCCGCAGTCTATTTTCACTAATATGACCAAGTCCGCAGTGCCACAAGAAAGTGAGATTTTCATCATCCCTTTTTCTTTTATTAGTATGTTCAATTTGTAGTAAATTATGCTCTACGTCACATACATACGGACCACTGTTTAAAATACCACTTCCATAAAGAACGTTATCTCTAAGAATTGAACATTTATTATTCTGAATAACAAACGAAAATCCAGCCAAGTAACATGGAATAGAAATAATATTCCTGACAATCGAGGGAACAAAATAACAATTATTTAGAACAATAGTCTTGCCCGTAGGCATATGTAAATGAAATGATCCTACAGCTTCAGCAGCAACTCTTGCTCCATTTCCCATCCGTAGAATCACCTCCTCTTCTTCAAGAGTCCTACTTCTCCTTAGTCCCTGTAACGAATTGCAAATATGAGAACCACAGGCGGTATCTAATAACCAAGTAGAAATTTGACTTAGTGACATATTAACTTCGATCATGAACATACCTGAATCAGAAGCGGTAGTCTCACTACCCTTCTTCTTCTTCAATTCTGCAAGGTAAACCTTGCAGTTCCTCTTTCAGTGCCCCGCCTTGTTACAGTGAAAGCAAACAGCTTTGCTCCTGGGGTCTTCAGCTTTTGGTGGAACCGGCTTTTTCTCACCTACTTTCTTCTTCTTGGAAGGGTTCTTCTTCCTTTTCTTAGGATTGGAACCTTCACCAATTAGAAGAACAGAACTCTTCTTAGGGGGGAAATTCGATTCCGCAGTCTTCAACATGTTGTGGAGTTCAGGCAGGCTGACATCCAGCTTATTCATGTGAAATTTCACAACAAACTGCGAGAACGAACTTGAAAGTGATTGCAAGACCAAGTCTTGGCTCAGCTCCCCATCCATGGCAAAACCAAGTTATCCAAGACGTTCAATCAAATTGATCATCTTAAGTACATGGTCATTCACAGATGATCCCTCAGACATCCTACAACTGAACAGCTCCTTTGATATCTCATATCGAGCTGTCCTCCCTGCCACATCATACAACTCTTGTAGATGCATAAGGATAGTGTGAGCATCCATATGCTCATGTTGCTTCTGAAGCTCAATGTTCATGGAAGCTAGCATGATGCATTGAGCAATATTTGCATCATCTATCCACTTACGATACACAACATGTTCATCATTATGTGCATCGCTAGCAGGTTCAGTAGGCTTAGGTGAGTCAAGCACATATTCCAGCTTCTCAACCCTGAGAACAATTCTCAAGTTTGGAAGCCAGACAGCAAAATTAGGACCAGTCAACTTGTGAGCATCTAGTATACTCCGGAGTGATAGTGCAGAAGACATAACGAATATAGTAAATCTGTAAATGATGAACACATAACAACACTTAGCAAATATTCAATTTCATTTCAAGACACTAATGAATCGGGTCTTTATTCATAAGTGGCTCCCACTAGTTTATCTAATTTATACAACCCCTAAGTGAAAATTAAGCATTCATAATGCTAGTGGGAATAGGGATCCTACATTCCATCACACAACCTCGGCTGTAGCACGAAACGTCATGTGATGTTCAATAGGCAGACAACTCTTGTCAATTACATCTTATGTTATTCCCTAATAAAACTTTATCCTCTTGAATAATTGAGTCACGGTTGTAGCACGACAAACTCAATATTCTAAGTCAAGTCTAACCCAACATTTTGTACAATTGAATCAGTCTCCAACGACCCACGGCTGTAGCACGTAACGACCTTTAGATTCTAATTAAATGTACACATCTTTATGTAATAGACAAGTATTTCTTATTTCGAAATCAAAGCCCTCGGTTGTAGCACGAAACGACAATGGTTTAAAAAATAAGAACCACTTTCTACCATGTTGGAAGGCTATGACCGATACAATCCCGTTGTGTCATTGGTCAATTACTACTTGATATTATTTAATTTTAGAGGGATTATATTATGTTACAATCATAATCATATTATAAAGAGATTCTTCCTTTTAAATTAAATATTTCAAATTGATAATCAGATGATTCCCAGATCGGGGGGAGCATTGTCAAGAGGCGTCACTTAATACCCCTTTCTTACAGATAGAAATCTGCTTTTGACAGAATCATCCTTTCTCTCAATATTGAAAATTCATATTTAATTACGTGTTTCATAAACACAAGAATCTCATGATTGTATTCATAATATTATTGTTAAGGCAAGAAACGATTCATATTCTAGATTTTCTAGAGCACGCCTTATATTGATTTAAGTTCATCTAAATCTATCATCGCATGGTAAACATAGGCATATATCTCATATATAAAATTAAATAAACAAGTAAATGTAAAGTGCAATAAAGTAAATGTGTTTGGTTATGGCCCCATCCTATGTGATCTTTATCAAGCTCATGATAAAGATCAAGGTCAATCTAATATGGTGATGGAAATAAATACAACTACTTATTACATAAGTCTTCTTCTTTGTTTAGATTTCTTGTATGCCTCGTCTTCTTCTTTGTATCACCTCCATTGGATAGCCTTCTTGAGTATTCAATTACATTACATAGATTGAAAGTAAAACTAATCTAATGAACTTACAAGAATAACTCGAGTAACATTCGAGATTATGATTACAAAGATTGACGACATGCAAGTCGTATTTAAAACCAAAACCAAAACCAAAACCATTACACTAAGGTCGAAAGGCCATAACCATCCACCATGCTCATACAACACATAAAAGCATGTTAAAACACATAATCTGATCTTAACATATCATATTATCCATGATCTGATCATAAAAAAAAATATGACAAAAATCAGAAAAATCAGAATCAAATCAGAATAATAAGAATCACTGTTTACGGGCAGTAAACGACGTCAAACGCCATACATACGAGTCGTTGATAGCTATAGCTATCAGTTTTGTTCAGACGCTCGTTTACCTATGGAATAGGGTATTCGTTTGCGTAAATCGGACACCAGACCCAGATTTCAGCAAATCTGCAGCAGCCAATTCAGAATCTGTATCTAATATGATTCTCATAATTAGAACAAATATAAATTATGTATATATCAGTATATATACAGATTACATAATCATCTTATGATTATACAACTCACATGAATATCATATATTCAAAACCATACATATATAAGCATATTATATCAACATCAAATCATGGTGACTCACGTACATGCTCATATATCGAAAACAGTTAAACACATAAATGAATTAAAAACTTTTCGCAAGTAGCTCTGATGCCATTGAAGGGTTTTTAGCACATAAACGAACGAAAACGTAAATTTAAATCTTAAAAAAAATAGAAACCCTCCGCAGGATCCATGCGAAAAATAATATTTAATTCGTAGTTCAGTATGTTTACCTTAAGAAACTTTACGTTAATGGAAAGATGTAGGTCTTTAATAGCGATCCAAGAACGGTGAACGAAAATTCCTAGCAGCTGCTCCTCAAGTGTGAAGCACTCCACCGGTATCCACCAAGAGTACAATGTGATGGAGGAGGAAGAGGTTGAGAGAATTAATTGCCTCCCTCTTATTCTACTTTAGAATTAAGGTTAATTATTTGGGTTGAGGCAAATAGGGTTTATAATAGTATATTTATAGGCAAAATTTTCAGCTGAAAATTTTCCATAAAATATTATTATTATTAACCCTTTAATTGATTATTCTTATTAACCAATTAACTAATAATTAAAACACCTTTTAATCATTAATCCCTTTTCTAAACACTTAAGAAAAATAATTCTCTCACTTGATTTAATTTCCAAAATTAAATTCTTATTTAATAATATTAAGAATTAATTAAATCTCATTTAATCAATTATTAAATCTGCTAATTAATTATTTATTTCACAAATAAATAATTACCAGCCATTATTAATTAATTCCTCCACCATTAAATCATTCTCTTTTATGGTGTGACCCTATATGTTCAATATTAAGCCGGTAGTAGAAATAAATAATAATAAAACTATTTTATCATTATTTATATAAATTCTCTAATTCATTAAATATGATTAATTAATAAATTAATCATATTTATTCTACATCGTGAGGGATACTTCTCAGCATATCGCGACTATCCGGATAATACGAATTCACTGCTTAGAATACCAAGAACCTATTCAGTGAGTAGTTACCGTACAATCAATTCCTTCTACCCTGCAATATCACGATTAAATACAAGGCATGGAACTTGTGTCAAGCCTATCTTATTTAATCATTTGTTTTCCCATTCACTATGCTTAGTTCTATTTAATGTAAATTAGAAACTCCTTTCTAATTTCATTTACTCTGGCCAGAGATTCCTGAACTAGCATAAGTGGATCAGCATTGAACATTCTCTTCCTTCACTGGAAGGGGTAGATCCTTTATTGATCATACACTATCTTCGTGTACAAATTTCTATACCCAGTAGAGCCCTTATAATTGTCCCTGGAGACTAAGAACTAAACCAAAGCATAGTTCAGTATACACAAGATGACTATGATGACCTCAAGTCTAAGGATACTTGTACAACTATCACTATGTGAACAACTGCTGACACGTGAGTGAACTCCATCAGTTGTTCAGATGTGTGAGTCATGTTCAGTGAACTTATTCTATAATAAGCACCTACATACTAGCTATAGTGTCACCACACAAATGTCTATGAGAACAGACATCCTTCATAATGAAGCAAGCATAGTATGTACCGATCTTTACGGATTATTAATTACCAGTTAGTAATCCTACGACCAGGAAATATTTAAGTTTAGAGTTATCATCTTTTAGGTCTCATTATTATGATCTCATCATAATCCATAAAAAGCTTTACTCTAAACTATGGTATATCTTATTTAAACACTTAAATAGATAAAGCCCGCAATAAAACCAAAACAAGTCTTTTATTAATATCAATGAAATCAAAATAGATTACATAAAAGTTATTCCTAAATCATCATACATGATTGGACTTAGGACACATCTCTTTCATTAATTTGATATATATATATATATGTCTGGTGGATAATTTTATGAGCAAGACTTTTACTAAAACCCTAGCCACCAAGAGAGAAGATGGAGAGAGCAAGAAGAAACGAGTTTGTACACGTACACATCCAATCCTTGAGTTCAAGCATTCGTGTGGATACTGATAGAGCGTAGATCGCGAAAGCGGGATGCATGGTATTGAACAATCTTTGGATCTCCATTATTCAACCAATTTGTAAAGCTTCTTAAGGTAAACAATCTGATCTACGAATTAAATATCTATTTTTCGCATGGATCCTGCGGTGGGTTTCGAAAATTATGTTTTTCACATTTTTTAATTTCTGTTTCCGCTTCATTTATGTCCTCAAAACCCTTCACAATTATTTCTTGCTCCATTCTATATTCTGTGTTGATCTTAACATCATCCTCAGAATCACAGTCAATATTGAGATTTTCAAATTTCAAAGTTTCAGTTTCAGTTTCATTTTCATCAAGGCATTCTAAGTCTGGACACTTGTCATCATCAAAAGTCATATATATGCTTTCCATAATTTTCTTCTGTTCAAGCACATAAACTCTGTAGGCAGTTCTCTCCAATGAATATCCCAGAAAAAATTGCTTCAAAAACTTTAGAGTCAAATTTTTCCACATATTCAGAGTTGTCTTTTAGCACAAACCACTTGCTTTCAAACACATGCAGATGCTTCACGGTAGGCTTTCTTTTTGATAGAATTGAGTAAGGTAATTTGCCATGGTTCTTGTTTATCAAATATCTATTTTGAGTATAGCATGCAGTATTTACAGTTTCTTCCAAAAAACTCGTTGACAGATTGGCATCTTGCAATATTTTTCTGGAAGCTTCAACTAAAGTTCTATTTTTCCTTTCAACAACACCATTTTTTTTGGGGTGTTCTTGCAGCTGAAAATTCTTGAACAATGACTTTGTTTTTGCAGAATTCACTCAATGCTGCATTCTTGAATTATGTGCCATTATCACTTCTCAATCTCTTTATATAGTTTTAATCTTCAGCCTATTTTCAACTTTCTTTATGTGTTCAATAATGATGTGTGGAGTTTCATATTTTGAATGAATAAACTCTACCAATGTGTACCTTGAGTAGTCATCCACCATCACCAGTACATATTTTTTTCTAGAAATAGATAAGACATTGACTGGTCCAAATAGGTCCATGTGAATAAGTTGCAATGGTGCACTTATGGAGTTCACAGTTTTACTTTTGTGACTGGACCTTTTTATTTTGCCTTTTTGACAAGCCTCCCAAACTTCATCTTGAGCAAATTCCAAATTTGGCATGTCTCTCACTAATTCCTTTTTCACCAAGGTATTAATTGCTTTGTAATTCAGGTGAGAGAGTTTCTTATGCCACAACTCGCTTTTCTCAATAGATGCCTTGGCATAGAAGCAACAAATACCACCCTTGTTTGCTGAACTCAAATATGCAACAAACAAGCTTCCTTTTCTAACTCCTTTCAGCGTAGTTTCACCAGTCTTTTTGCTGATAATTGAGTAATCTTCTTTTTCAAAAATTCACTTTGAATCCTTTTTCAGTAAATTGGCTGACACTTAGAAGATTAACTTCAAGTCCGGGAACCAGTGTTACATCTTCTATGACAACATTTCCAGAAACTAGCTTGCCATATCCCATTATGAATCCTTTGTTGTTGTCTCCAAAAGTCACCAATGGGTCAGCCATCTCCTCAAATTGTGATAGCAGGGCCTTATCACCTGTCATATGTCTGGAGCATCCACTGTCAATGATGCATATGACTCTTTTCACCTTACCCTGCACACAATGAGGATTAAGTGTGTTTAGCTACCCAAGCAGTGTTGGGTACTTTCTTCTTTTTCACTGAAGTAGCAAAAGTAGAATTTGATGATTCAAAAAGAACAGTGTTTATTGATTGATATTCATTTTCCTTTTTAGTTGTAGATCTAAGGTTGACTTCTTTGAGATCTACTCTCATTTTATGACATCTTGTCATCACTTTCATATTGCAAGGAATGCAATCAAATTTTCACAGAATGAATAGGGATCTTCAGCCAATGCCTCATTGTATTTGCAAACTTCCAACTTTGGCTCACTAACAGCCTTTTCACAAAGGAGAGTTAGATGATTTATTGAGCCACATTTTTTACACTGCTTCCTGGGAGCATCTGCAATAAAGGCATAGTTGTTGCTCTTGTTCACACCTATCTTTCCATTCCTGTCATTTTTCTTTTTCCCAATATTTTTAGTTTTTAACCTCCTTTGTTGGTGTCTTGATAACTTGACTGACTATCGGCTTCTTTTCAGGTTCATTTGTGGTTTTGGTTTCTGCATCCATCTTTTCACTGTCTTCATCTGCTAGTTCTTACTTGATGACCAACTCAACCTCACTGAAATTAACCTCACATCCCTTGAACAAAGGTGCGTCTAATTTTCTCAGCATAACTGGGACATCTTGATTTTGCAATTTATTTCCCTTTGTCACCTTCATTTTTCTTGTTATTGTTCAAGGCATCTTAGTCCAAACCAATAGCTATATTAGCACATGGTTTATTTTTCTCATGGTATTTTCCAACCAACTGAGATGCATTCTTAAAGGACTTCAATTTCACTTCATTCTTTTTCAATTTTCCCTCAGCACTGCTTCAATTTCACTTGCACACTTGAGCTTATTTTTTCAGATATTCATTTTCTTGTTTGACTGTTTCAAGCTCAACAAGCTGCAGCTCTCTTGCTTTTCAATCTCAAGCTTCTCATTAATCTTTGATAGTCTACTAACTTCCTCAGTAGTTGCCACCATGCTTTTATGGATGTGAAACATTTCTACACTCATCTTTTCAACTGTTTCTTTATACTGGCTTGTATTTAAATCAATGGTAGTTATAATTGGTACCTCTGATTTTGATGAGGATGATTCTCCTTGCTCTAAAGCCATGAATGCATAGTTTTCAAATTCTTTATTATCATCATCTTCATCAATATCATTCCAACTATTTCCTTCACCTATGTAAGCCTTTCCCTGTTGTTTCTTCAAGAGAGCTTCATACTTTGCTTCCAACTCCAAATAGACTTTATCTTTTTTTCACTTTCTTTGGCTTCTTACACTCGGTTGCAAAGTGGCCCAACTAATCACACTTGAAGCATCTAATTTTTGATTTGTCAATAAATACAGTTTTGTAGCCACCTTTACGACCTGAGTTGTACTGAGTTTTTTCTTTCCAGTTGTTGCTATTTGAGGTTTGTCCCTTGCTCTTGACATACTTTGGCTTTTTCACCCTAATGTTAGAAAATTTTCTAGCAAGGTAAGCCATAGATTGATCCATCTTACCTAGCTCATCAAGGGTATAATACTCATCATCCTCTAGCTCCAATATGACTTGTTTCTGAGGCTCTTTGTTCTTTTTCTCAACTGCATGAGAGACTAGAGTTTGAGCTTCTTGTACATCTTCAAGCATTGTATTGTTATTGACCATCAAGGCACTAGATCCATCAACCACATGTCCTTGGTTTGCCTTCAATGACTTTCTCTACAACATTTCAAGCTCATATGTTTTCAGAATCCCATATAGGACCTCCAATGTCATCCTACTCAAGTCTCTTCCTTCTCTAATAGTAGATATCTTCTGTTCAAGATGGTCAGGAAGGGTAAGAAAAAACTTTAGGTTAACCTCCTCAGCTTCATAATATTTATCATGAAGTTGCAAGTCATTTATTAATTTTTTGAATCTTTCAAAAACTTCAGTAATTCCTTCTTTAGGCTTAGCCATGAAACCCTCGTATTATGACACCAAAATTCTCCTTTGATTGGATCTAACTTCTTCTATCCCTTCACACAATATTTCAATCTTTTCCCAGATAGGTTTAGCAGAATCACAGTTGACAATATTATTGTACATCACATTGTCAAGAGACTCAATTAAGATGAGTTGTAGACTGCTATCCAGTGCAACCTTCTCCTTTTCAGGCTCCGTGTAGGTTGAAGGGTCTTTAGGTGTGTAATGTGATGGTATGGCCATATCTTCTTCTGTTGATTCAGAAACTCTCACCATAGGAATAAAATGACCGTTCTTGAGAATCTGAACATACATGGGGTTGGCATCCTCATGAACAACATCATTTTTTTTCCACAGTGTGTAGTTGGTCTTATCAAAGGCTGGTATCTTGATGTTTGTTAATTCCTGAGCACTCATTCTTCCAAGATCTTTATTTTTTTACTTTTAAATTTTGCTTTGATGCCACTTGTTAGATATTGAATGCTAAGAATATAACACAGAGGGGGGTGAATGTGTTTCTTGAATAATTTTGTCTTTTAAAACTTGTTTACATTTTGGTGAACAAAGCAGTTAACAATTTGTAGAGATATTGAAATAAGCATAAATAACACAAACTCACAATATCAAAAACTCACTTAATTGTACTAATTAAGTTTGTCTTGCTACTAAATCTTTGTTCTTGTAAATTAAGAACTCAGCTTCTATCTTGAGGGAATACAAGAAAATCTAGATCTGTTTGTTACTTGTGAACTAAGGACCCATGCATGCTTTATAGACTAGCAGCACGGGTTTACAAAACTTGCACTAAAATGAACTAAACCATTTTCTAAAGCAACCTATTTCTATTTCCATTTCCATTTCTGGCTTAGCAAATCTGTGCAGAATCTTGCAGGTCTGTGACCACCCTTTGTCCACTTAATCTTGGCCCTTGATCTTGTATTTTTTAAACTACTTTATAGACTTTCCAGTCCAGTGAATAGATTGTTTATTGACTGATAATCTTGAATCTTGAACTTGTCTGCATTCTGTATTTGAGAAGTATGTCGAGATCTCCAACTATTCTTGTAGAGAAGTGACATATCAATAAATATAATGACTTATCGATATCTCTGAGTTCTCTATAGGTATATTTGACTTGTTGAGGTCTCTAGTTCCTTGCATGTGAAATGACTTGTCAATATGTCTGAGATCACTACATGTAGAAATGACTTGTCGATATCTCTGAGATCTCTATATACACAATTTGACTTATCGATATCTATGAGATCTCTCTATGAGAATTTGACTTGTCGATATCTCCAATTTTTCACATCTACATTTGATTTGTCGATATCTCTGAGATCTCTACATGCAAAAATGACTTGTCGATATCTCTAGCTCTCTACATCTTCATTTGACTTGTCGATATCTATGGGACTTCTCTATAAGCCATTTTAGACTTTTCTACAAGTCATCTTTGACTTCTTGAATGACTTCTTGATATAACTTGATCTGTTACTTGTCAAAATCTTGACTTAGAACATTTTTCATAGAACGGCTTTATTCAACTCCAAGCTTCTACACTTTTCTCTGCATGATCATGGCTTGATCTTCTTCTAGAGTTTATTCCTTAGCTTGAATCTGTTCATAAAAAAATCCCCAATCTAATCTTCTGACCATTTTACAGACTCAAGAAATACAATTACAGAATACAAAATTGATTATCAAATAACTTAATCTTAGGGCTGTCAATGTGACCTAGTCTTGTTATTGTACATGCATGTCTTGAACAACAATAGGTTTCAATGTATAGTCCTAATTGTATCTTAGACAACTCATAATATTATAAGAGCTTGGAGTTTGTCATGCAACAATTTTGTGCATAATAGTTATAGAATAGGTAGAAGTTCAATGAAGATTGTTCAAGCAACAAATTGAAGATAGAAGACTAATAAATTTGCAGAAAGGCTCCAAGTCAAACACCGTGAAGTCTAGAAGAGCTATATCGTTAAGTCAATCCAAGCCATATAGTGAAGTCTAGTTTACAACCACTTCGTGAAGCCCAAGTTTGACTTATGTCGAGAAGTCAAAACTTGACTTAGATCGAGAAATCTAATTTTGTGCTACACCGAGAAGTCCATAAAAATGCTAAATTGTGAAGTGCAAAATTATACTACATCGAGGAGTCCAAAGTAAACTGGATAGCATAGTCAAGTCAAATGGAGTTCACGATATTTTCACTCGACCTCTTCATAATAGGACAAATGAAGGTACAAAATTCTAGAAATTAAGAAACAGATCACTACAGTATATTGTACATGGAGGTGGTCCATAGAAATATGTCAATCCTACAACCAAGATTGGAGAGAAAAAAAATCAAGCAGCAAAAGATCAGAGCGAATAACGGAATGAGGTAGTCCTCAAAAAGCTGCTATATGTCCCATGTCAGGATATAATTTTTTGTTGTAAATGGATGTGCACATTGAGTAGTACAAGGTTGTATTTATATTATGCACATCCCATCTTTATCTCTGTGAACATATTGAGCAAAAACATCTTGTAATATTTTTCTCTCTCTATAAGCCAACTCAAGAAACTGTTCTTAAGAAGAAGCTAAAAAAACAACTTTGTTTTTCTTAGGAGATGTAGCAACAATTTCTTTGTATTACATATATAAAGTAAATTGATGTAAATATATGTGTTCTTTATATGATTTTAGTTTCTACAGCTTAATTCATTTTCCCTTGTATTTGCAGTTGTCATAAAAAGAGTTTGAAAATTTTAAACTAGTCATTCAACCCCCCCCCCCCCGGTTCTATTTTTTGGTTCCTTATTTCTTAACACACCTCATACCCAACTTCTTCATAGCCTCTTTAAAACTAAACGTCTCCATATGATACCTACTGCAATTAGTCTGACTCCACCATTAGGCTTGATAAGCGGCGTGAAGGGTACACTCGTAATAAACCCCGCTAAAGATGCAGGATATTTACCATTTAACCATAAGTTTACAACCGGTGTTAGGATTACAATAAGCTCATTAACCATGTTATACTCGAAACCACAAAAAAAAAAATCAAGTAAATATTGAGCCCTCAAACCATCTCATCCGTAAGAAGTCTCTTTTGGAAATGATTTAATACAATGAAGAACAATTTTATCGTTAACCAAAAGAGGATCTTCGGTACCTGGAGAGGTAGGCAATATCAGAGCAGATGTATATGAGTGCATCTCTTTAAGTAAAAGTCTAGTTTGAGGGGTATCAGGTACAACTCCAGATGATGTCAAAACCTTAGCCACTATCAAAATAATGACCATTAGAAATTTTCCTCAAACACTATTTCACAGTATTTTTTTTAAGAGACTCATCTAGCCTAAGACTAGGATGACATGATGTCTCTTCAAATAAAGTGTCAAGTAACTTTAAAGGACCTCCAAGCTCACTCCAAATTGCCAGCGTGGTAAGGATGCACTTCTATTACAAGGCCTTTCTATTTTCAGATCTTTTTTCTTTACGTACACGTGGAATAAAAACTCTAAGCGTATATGTTGGTAGAATAAGAAAACGTATCCTAAATCTAAAAGAGGAAGGGTCGCTTATTATTATAGCCAAAACATTCTTTAGAGCTCTTGAAAAAGCACACATATAAGTAGGGGGAATACTCTTCACTGTATGAAATGAGCACTGAAAACTTTGTCAAGTATTGTGACATCCAAAACACGAGGATATACAATAGATTCAGGGTCTAAAAGATCCAAAACACTGCTAACAATGCATATAGGCGAAGAAATACCCCGAATATTGCAAGAAATTGAATCGACCAATTCATACGCATGGGGTGAAAAGGATTGTCATTAGCATGCTTATAATACTTGCGAGGTGAAGCCATTGCTCAACTTGACGAAGAGCAACATCAACTACTGTAAAAATACTAAGGACTTTACTAATAAGCACTTTAGTAGAAGAAATTTGATAATCATTCTAAAGGTGATGTTTACGGAGGTGAGTGATAAAACAAGCATGTGTTAGTGTTAGTCCTTTAACAATGTAACAAGAATTATAGAAGGGGGGTTGGATGTAATTCTTGAAACTTTTTCTTTAATAAAAATGTTCTAACTCAAATATATATATAAGTGTGAATTGATTAGCAGAATGCGGAATAGTTACTTGAAATGAATCAAAACACAAGTAATTAAAAACAAGAGTCTTTAAAAACTTTCTGGTGGATTTGAATGATTCCACCAGAGATATATAATATATATCGAGAGAACTCTGTGTGCAAAAAGCTCACAGCTGCTTACAAAATGATAACAACTAAGAATGAGAGAAATGCTAAGAATACAGCTTACAAATGTTTCTCTCTTGGTTGCTTAGTTCCTTAGTTACTATTCTATTTGTTGCTTCTTGGTTTATATATCACCAAGATTACAAAGCAATAAGACAAGATAATAAAACAAAAACTATCAAGTCTAATATAATGCTACTTCATTACTCTATTCCAGCATCTTTGAATATCTTCATAATATCATGGAAATAGCAATGCTTCTTTGTTCTCGAAAACCCAGTTGAATAGGCTACCACATTCCATTTGTATACACTCGACGCATGTGACTGTGTTGTCACTGTCAACAAATATTTGAATTCTTTATTCGTCGGGTTTATGATCATCCGTCGAGTTAATGATCATCCGTCGGGTTGTTGATCATTCGTCGAATTCATTGTTGTTTATCCGTCAGGTAGCAATCAGGCACTTGACTTCATTTCATTTATGCAGAATTACAAGACATCATCTATGTACAATTAATCAACCTATTTTGCATATCTAGTTACAGTCAACATGTCTTAGGTACTACTACAGATTCTAAACAATGTGTATGCAGAAATGTGCTACAGACTTATTGTTACATAAGCTACTCACTCGATGGATAATAAGTCATCATCCGTCGGGACTAAAATGAGTTATCCGTCGGGACTATAATCCTTATCCGTCGAGTGCTACATTTTCACTAAGTAAAATCTACCAAGGTGTTTTGTTCATGAAATCATCAAGTACACAACATATACACAACAATCTCCCCCAATTTATGTCTACTGGGATTGTAGCCATAAATTAAGAGATACTTGATGATAATAAAACACCCTAAAAATATAACTTTAAAAGAAAGTAGATAATACTGAAAAGTGCTTTAATTAACAAAATGTACAAAGTTTTGCTCACAATCATTTTCAAGATGCTCCTCTAGCCTGAGCAGATTTATCTAGTTCCTTGAAGGTCTGGATCTCTTTCCAAGCTTTCTGTTGTTTTCTTCAATCTGATTTTGGAGCTGCCTGTGGAATTCCAGTTCATCAGATTCTGAGAGATTTTGCTTTTCTTGCATTTCCAAGAGAGTCTCATTGCTAGAGATGCTCAATTGGTCTTCTAATCTGAAAAATATTCTCACTCCTTTATCATCCATGAACTCCATCAGCCAGTAGGTCCTTAGATGCACTGTTCTCCCTGTGTAAGGGATGATTAGAGTCTTTGGGAGTGCATTTTTAGCTCTAACACTCCTTAGTTCTTCAATCTTCTTTAGTACCAATCTTCTTGCAGTAACATTGAACCCAAAGTTCTTCTTGAAAGATGAATAAACCTTAATCAGTACAGCTTGGCTTTCTTGAAGGATCCTGTGAAGGGGCCACTGAATCTCCTTTCCTTCCTTGTACTTGAACACTAACATTTCAGGTATGATCTGTATGCATCAATTCCTCTCACTTCATCTAGTTCATCTAGATAGAGGTTTAGATCAGAAAATTCCTTGATGTCACACAAGTACATGTAATCTCCTTTGTTGACTTTAGATTGAGCTTTGACTAGAGATTTGGATTTGAGAGGTGACAACTTCACTTTCTTGAATGCTCTTGACTTTGTTCTCTTTGGATTGTTAAGGATTGGCAGATTGAAGTTAGGAATTGGTATGTTCTCCCAACCTATTGGCTCATCCTTAGGCACAATAGGTTCACCTTGAATGTTCCTATAAGGATCCACTACCTTGATATCTTCAAATACCACAGAGGGTTTTGATGCTTGAGTTGTAGTTGGAGTGGATTCCTTGGGAAACTGATTCTCCAATTCCTTATCAGCAATGTCCAGTTTCCTTTTGGTTCTTTTAGCCAATTCCTTGATTCTTAGAGATTTCTTCTGTTTAACTTGCTTCTTTGGATCTTGAGATTCAATGATTTCAGATGGCTGAGCAGGAATTTGTTGTGATGAATTTATAGCATGAAGCTTGGCCAAGATGGCAATTTGCTCTTTTTTTTGTTTAGCCTTTTTAGCATCTAGAGCAGCTTGCTTCTTTTTCTGCTTCAATCTGGCCTTTTCTTCTCTCTTTGCTTCAGAAAATTGAGGGTATCCAGCCACTACACAAATTTCTTTCCCATTCCTAAAAACTTTAGCAATTCTCTTTTTCAAAGCTGAATCAGCTGGATCTTTATAGAAAGCAATTGACCTTGACAGAAGCTTCTTTTCATCAGGCTTAGGTGTTTCATAAACAGTATCCAAAGGGTTCTTCAATGATGATTTTGGATAGTTCACCCTTGGTTTCAGAATTATTTCAGCCTTTGGAGATTTGATGCAGGATGACTGTCCCATTTCCAGATAGTTCATGCTCATCTCATTCACAGAAATTTTCTTGACTTGAGAGTAAAGGATAGCTGACTTTACTGGCTCCTTGACTAGTCCAAACTTCTTTTGTATATCCTCATCAATCTTCTCCCAGTTGATTGGCTTCAACTGCTTCATTTCAGCTGCTCTAATGTTGGTTGTTGTTGCATTTGTCAGATCTATACTGTCTGTAACTGGTGGCTTTGAGATAGTAATTGAAGGCACAATTACTTTACTGATTTGAATTTGAAGCCTATCCCCCTCACTTGGTCCTTTCTCCCCCTTTTTGTTATCATCAAGTTGAATAGAGGAGGGGGTTTGAGCAGCCACCAGTTTTTGAAGTAAATCTGTCTGTTGAGCTTGATAAAGATGAATGGTTGTTAAAGATGCTTCCATGGCTGACATTCTTGTATCCAAGGCATCTATCTTGGTTGCAAGATCAGAATTTTTCCTTAATTGCCTCTTGATGTCAAGCATTGTAGCTTCTGGAAGCTTAGAATCCATCTTGTCTGAAATGGCCTTCTTCATCTCCTCAATATCACCCTTGATGGTGTTTACATCCCAAGCATGTTGGAAGCCTTGAATTTGTTGAAGTTGCAGTGAGGCTAGATGTGCCTGAAGGAGCTTCTTGGTGCTGGCATTTGTAGTGGTTTGAAGAACAGTATTTGTCTGATTGATTAGTTGGATCAGGGTTGTCTTGAAGTAGTGCTCATCATAGTGCTTTGAAAATGCCCATGATGGCATACCTGATCTTGAACTGGAACCTACTTCTCCCCCTATGTCCACTGCTTCATCTTCACTATCCCCACTTTCATCACCAAAGAAATCAGCTGAGCCACCAGTCTCATAATCCACATCACCAGCTGTAGAGGGCAAAGCTATGATGGCATCCTTAGCTCTTATCATAGACCGTGTGGTATGCACCAGATTGAGCATCATTTCTGCATTGTCATTGCCCTGTTCAGCTAGAAGTTGATAAGCTGGAACTGGGTGAGTAAATGCCTCAGCATCAAGGGAGGTGGAATCTATAACAGCTTTAGGTTGCTGAGATTGTCCCTCCCTGTCTGCATCCTGGACATTCATTGACTCACTAGCAATGACATCCATTCTTATAGCTCCAGTACCTGCATTTCTCTCGTTTTCTCTCTTTTGTTGCATCAGGGTCTCACCCTGGCTCCCCACCCCCACACCCTCACCTTCACCTTCTAAGGTGGGACTCCTCTCACTTTCTTTTGCCAATGCTAAAGAAATGGATTGCATAATTTCACTCATTTCCTCTCCTTTTTCCTGGGAGTAACCCAGACTCTCACTCAAAACACTCTTCTCTCTCAATCCTAATAGTGACTGTACAACCACTAATTCTCCTGTACTTGAAATAAATGAAGTTTGAAGCTGTGTAGAGATACTCAACAGATAAGTGATATCCATCGGGTGAGTGGTTTTGCTATCCGACGGATAATTGCTGTTAAGCTTATCCGTCAGGATACAATCACTACTCGACGAATGAGCAATATCCATCGAGAGATTAGAAATGAATGAACTAGGAATGGAAACTATTGTGAACTCTGTGCTGATTGTAGATAGTTTGGGCACAGATGATTCAACAGTTCCTGAAAGAATGGGCAAGTGTGCCAATAAATCATCTAAAAGATGATGCTCACTTGCACTAGATTTTGGCTTCCCCAACAAAGTTAGAGAAGGGGAATCAGGAATTGATGTGTTTATCATATCCACATCCAATGAGTTTGTGGGTGAGTTTGGTGTTTGAGGTGCTTCTATTACTAGAGATTTTGGTTGTGACTCCACATTTATTGGAGTCACATCAAACTGAATTTGTGAAGGTGCAGTGACTGTGTCTTTAGCACCAGTTTGCACGTTGTCTATACCCTGTGCATCCCCAAGGGTTTTAGATTTCTTCTTTCTGGCATAAGTTTGGGGTGAGCTTGTGTCCCTAACCCTCTTGGCATGTGCTCTTGGTTGAGAGCTTTGTTCAATAACTACATCCTTTTTGGAGGATGTAGCTAGAAATGAGCTTTTATCCCTTTTAAGCACTGCAGTTTATTGGGAAACTGCAGTGTGGCTAGGCTGGGAACCACTCAACTCTCCATCCTTATCCTTAGGGTTTCTTTTATGTTCACCCCTTCTCTCACCTGTCTTACCCACCTGCACACTCCCCTCTTTGGTTTTGGTGGATTTCGCAACTGGCATCTTTTGAGAGGTACCAAAGGGGGCTTTCTTTGATTTGGATTCTGAAATATTTGCAGGTTTGGTAGCTTGGGTAGGCAACTGTTGGGTCATTGACACAGTTGCCATAGCTATACTGGAACTCAAAGAAATTTGTGAGGTCGGAGTAGTAGTAGGGATAGATGAACTTACCTCACTTACCTGAGGTGCTTCCATTACAGGGAAATAGAACAGTGGCACCTCCTTGTGATGATTGGCGCTGTTCAAATCTGCAATGATCCTTCTCTCTTGAACCCAATAATCTAATTTGTTATTAGGGTTCTCAAGCACAATACCCTCAGAGAGATGGTTAGCTAACATCATAAAGAATCTAGTATAATACATATTCTTACCTCTCTTATTTAACTCTCCTAGTTTGAAACCCAACTCAAACAAAACAAGGTCACTGAAATTATAGAACTTATCTGTAACTAGCATGTAGAGCATGTTAAGCATGGAGATATTGACTGAATCAAAATTACTGACTTTACCTGAAAAGACCTTTGTCACTACATCACACATAAAACTCCATTCTTTCCTAAGGCCCAGTCTCCTAATGTCACTTAACTTAGAAATAGAAAGAGCATAGTTCATGGAATTAAGCATATTGATTATGTCAGTGTCAGTGTGTGGTGAGGTCACAGTGTTATCAGGAATCTTGAAACATGCTTTTATAACATCACTATTGATACAGAATTCCTTACCTTTGATGGTGAGTGTGATTGTCTTATCTGTTGAGTTATATGTAGCAGTGTTCCATATTTCTTCAACAACTTCACAAAAGGTTGTGGGTGATTCCATCATGGCATAGCTGAGCTTGCAATTCTTCACAAAGTCCATCATCTTGTGATAGTCACCAGATTGCTGAATACCCTTATTTACTAGTGCAGTGAAATTGTTCTTCTCATAAATAAACCCAGTTTGAGACATAATCTTGACAACGGGCGCCATTGTTAGAGAATGAGAGCTTGAAGAGAAAGAGTAAGTGCTTTGAAAGAGAAAGAAATTGAAGCAGTTGATTTGAGAATGATAAAAGAAAAGCAATTGAAATGAAATAAGCTTTTATACTATCTCAAAAATAACTGCTAAAAATAATAAAGTAAAATAAAGTAACCAATTAAAATTGCCTAAAATAGCCGTTTAAAAATAAACTGTAAAAATTCCACCCATTATCCGTCGTGTTATGCTTACAAACTGTAAGTATACTCAATGGATAATGTTCAGGGAATTAACGGTTGAGATTAAGACAATTCGACGGATGAGGATATACTATTATCCGTCGAGACATAAAATATTATAGAAAAATAATTGATTTTTATTAGCAAATAGTATACTGACGGATGATCAAACTCGATGGATAAAGATCATCCGTCGAGATGTAAATTTTGACTTAGCCAAAATTTCATCCAAGACTGAAAAATCAATTAAATTTCTGGCTGCATTTCAACTTGCATATTATCTTTTATAGATTTAAGAATAATTAAGCATACCTAACTCACTTACCAACCTTGAAAAGGTGGATTCATCCAGTGGCTTGGTAAAGATATCTCCAAGCTGCTTCTCACTTGGAATAAAATGTAGTTTCACAGTACCATTCATTACATGTTCCCTTATAAAGTGGTACTTGATATCTATATGCTTTGTCCTTGAGTGTTGTACTGGATTTTCAGTGATGGCAATTGCACTTGTGTTATCACAGAAAATAGGAATCCTCTCAACTTGTAAACCATAGTCTAGCAATTGATTTTTCATCCATAAAATCTGTGCACAGCAACTGCCAGCAGCAATGTATTCAGCCTCAGCTGTAGAAGCCGAATTTTGCTTTTTACTGAACCAGGACACAAGCTTGTTTCCTAGAAATTGACAGGTTCCTGTTGTACTTTTTCTATCAATTCTACAACCTGCATAATCTGTATCTGAATAACCAGTTAGATCAAAACCAGAATCTCTAGGGTACCAAATGCCAAATTTTGGTGTTCCCTTGAGATATCTGAAAATTCTCTTAATAGCTACTAAGTGAGATTCTCTAGGATCAGCCTGAAATCTAGCACATAAACATGTAGCAAATATTATATCTTGCCTACTATCTATTAAGTACAAAAGTGAGCCAACCATTCCCCTATAACTTGAAATATCCACAGACTTTTCAGTAGTGTTTAATTCAAGCTTAGTTGCAGTAGCCATGGGAGTTTTTGCAGATGTGCAATCCATTAGATCAAACTTCTTTAAAAGATCAAAAATATATTTAGTTTGACTAATGAATATTCCATCACTAACTTGCTTAACTTGCAAACCAAGAAAGTAAGTTAGTTCTCCCATCATACTCATTTCATACTTTGCATCAATTTGGCAAACTTTTTGCAAAGTTTCTCATCAAGTATACTAGAGCCATTAACATTTCTAAAGAATAAAGTTTTATCTACAGTACCTCTTGTGAAATGATTTTCCAAAAGGAACTTTAATAAAGTGTCATACCAGGCTCTAGGTTCTTATTGACAATAGCCCTTAGCAACCAATCTTGCTTTGTTCCTGAATACTATGCCATTTTCATCCATCTTGTTTCTGAATACCCATTTGGTGTCTATTGGATTCTTTCCTTTAGGCTTGGGCACCAGCTTCCATACATTATTCCTTTCAAATTGGTTTAGCTCCTCCTGCATAGCTAAAATCCAATCAGGATCCAACAAAGCTTCTTCTACCTTCTTTGGTTCTTCCTTGGAAAGAAATCTGTTGTATAGACATTCTTCTTGAGTTGCTCTCCTGGTTCGAACTCTAGAAGAAACATCACCAATTATGAGCTCAAAGGGGTGATCTTTTGTCCATTTTCTTTGTTGAGGTGGATTAGCTCTAGATGAAGAGGCCTCATTGTTGTCTTGATGTATGATTGAGTTTTGATTGTTAGAAACTCCCCCTGAGTTTGTGGATCTTTGATTTGAGAAAGGGGAACTTTCTATAGGTGATCTATCCTGACTTCCTGCTCCTTTTGATAACCCGATGGATGGTGAATTTTGAGTACCGACGGATGAAGCTGGTTGTCTCCCGACGGATAACGCAGATTGCCTCCCGACGGATGAAGCATTATACAACTCGACAGATGTTGAGTTTTATGCTTCATTGGTAGTAGATTTTTCTGCATTATCCTTTGATACTGTTTCTTGATCACTTTCATCATCACTGTCATCACTAACCATCTCCATATTATCGAATTTGAGGCTCTCATGGTAATCTCCATCTTGAAGTCCTTCAATCTTTTAATCATCAAACACAACATGTATTGATTCCACAACAATGTTGGTTCTTAGATTGTAGACTCTATATGCTTTACCAACAGCATATCCAACAAAAATTCATTCATCAGCTTTAGCATCAAACTTCCCATTTTGATCAGTTTGATTTCTCAGAATATAGCATTTGCAGCCAAAGACATGAAGAAAATTTAGAGTTGGCTTCTTGTTCTTGAACAATTGATAGGGAGTCATGCATCTTGCTTGATTAACCAGGGAAATATTCTGAGTGTAGCATGCAGTATTTACAGCTTCCGCCCAGAAATACGTTGGCAGTTTAGATTCTTCAAGCATTGTCCTTGCAGCTTTAATAAGTGATCTGTTCTTCCTTTCCACTACTCCATTCTGTTGTGGAGTTCTTGCTGCTGAAAACTCATGCAAAATCCCATTTTCCTCATAAAATGCTCTCATGACAGAATTTTTGAACTCAATTCCATTGTCACTCCTGATTTTTATAACCTTGAAATCAGGATGATTATTGACTTGCCTTATATGATTGATGATGATTTCACTAGCCTCATCTTTAGACTTTAGGAAATATGTCCAAGAGAACTTTGAGAAATCATCTACAATTACTAGGCAAAATCTTTTCCTTGAGATGGACAACACATTGACTGGTCCAAACAAATCCATGTGTAGCAGTTGCAAAGGTTCTTCAATTGTTGAATCAAGTTTCTTCCTGAATGATGCTTTAATCTGCTTCCCTTTTTGACAGGCATCACACAGTCCATCCTTAGAAAACTCCACTAGAGGAATGCCTCTAACCAGTTCTTTCTTTACTAGCTCATTCATGGTCTTGAAGTTTAAATGGGATAGCTTCTTGTGCCATAGCCAACTTTTATCCTGACTTGTTTTACTGAGAAGACAAGTAACAGATTCTGCATTAGATGAGTTGAAATCAGCTAGGTACACATTTCCTTTTCTCACACCAGTGAGAACCACTTTGTTGCTTCTTTTGTTAGTCACAACACAGGCTTCTAAGTTGAAGGTTACTGAGTTGCCTTTATCACAAAGCTGGCTGATACTCAACAAGTTGTGTTTGAGACCATCCACTAAGGCAACTTCCTCAATGATGACATTGTCCTTTGAAATCAAGCCATATCCTACAGTATAACCCTTGCTATCATCTCCAAAAGTAATACTTGGGCCAGCTCTCTCCTTGAACTCAATGAGCAGGGTAGAATCACCAGTCATGTGTCTTGAACAACCATTATCCAAGTACCAAAGATTCTTTTTGTTTCCCTGCACACATCAAAATCAAATCAAGTTGATTTTGGTACCCAAGTTTTCTTGGGTCCTGCCTTGTTAGCTTTCTTTTTCTGTTTCTTAGGCTTTATCTCATTTGACTTGGGGATATCAGATTCATCCTTGGTCATATGAGTTGGGCCTTTGAAAACATTCATTGCAACAGAATTATCATGCATATTATAATCAACAGGGAATGGCATGCTATTAGTGAACATGTTATTCCAGTAAGCCATGCTAAATGGCATTTGTGGCATACTAAATGCAACATAATAAGGATTAGGTGCAAATGGCATATTAGCAAACTGTGCATTCATATTCTGTGTATACATAGCATTCATAGGCATGGGAGGCATGGCATTCATGTTAGGAAAGTGAGGTGGCACAGACATGGGAGTAGGCATGGCAGATTTGCAATTAACAGAAAAATGATTTACACTACCACACTTGACACAGATTTTTCTAGGAGCATATTTATCAGGTGTGTAGTTATTGTGTTTATTAATCCCTACTTTACCATTTCTATTATTTTTCTTTTTAGCCTCTGTTTTCACCTCAATCTTTTCAAGTCTGTCACTTAACTGTTTGACAGTCATGTGACCAACATAAGCCTTTTTCCCTTTTTTTAACTTGACTCGATTCTCCTGAAACTAAGTTCTTGGAAACAGATCCATACTTTTCATTCAACTTAACAAGTTTGGCTTTACTGATAGGCTTGCTTACAGCCGACGGATGAGGATTTCATCAATTACGGATAACCCTTTTTGTTATCCGACGGATGACCCTCATCATCCGTCGAGTCTACATCTGTTAGCACTCCATCCACCAAATTTGGTTCTAGTTTCTCCTTCTTCTTTTTCCAGGCTGCATCACAGAAGGACTCAATTCCTTGAACTTTGGTGATTTGAGCATGGACATCTCTAGATGTTTTCCATGCCTTAATCACCTCCTGTTCACGCTCGAGCTGCTTCTTCAAAATTTCTTCTTTCTTCAAGGACTCAGTTAATTCCTCCTTGGCAATCTTACACTCAATTCTTAATTTTTCAAAATCAATGAACTGAGACTCTAGAACATTATTTCTCTCATTCAAAAACAAATTATTTTCTTTGATTTTAGCATTTTCTTTAGTAAGAGACTTAAGTGTAACACGCAAATGATATAACTCTGTAGACATGTCATTTATAGCATCATTACACTCAGCTTTAGATAAATGTGCAAGGTTTGTAGTAATTACCTGATTACTTGAAGAACTTGTTTCTGTTTCATAAGACTTGGCCATTAGGGCTAGATTGACATAGCTGACATCTTCATTTTCATCCAGACCATCTGCTGCCCAGTCATTTTCTTGTGTAATGAAAGCCCTTTCCTTTTGTTTTAGCAGCTCAAAGTATTTTTGCTTATAATCCACAGGCTCAAACTTTTTCTTACTGGAATCTGACTTTCTACACTCACTGGCAAAGTGCCCTGCCAAGCCACATTTGAAACATTTGAATTTTGATTTATCCACCATGTTTCTATTTGGCTTGGCTGCTCCAAAGTTCTTTTTGAACTTAAGCTTAGAAAATCTTCTGGAAAGAAATGCTAAATGTTCATCAATGTCTTTCATGTCATCTTGGCTCAAAGAATCTTTATTTTCTACTGCAAGCCCCTTGCCCTTGCTTTCACAGACCCTTGAAGTTGACTCAACAGCTTCCATCTTCATCTCCTTATCTTTCTCTAACTCAGCAACTAGTGCAATGGACCCTCCTTTCTTCTTTCCTCTCTCCATCCTCTCATCTTGCTCTATTTCAAGCTCATAAGTTTTCAGGATGCCATACAGTCTCTCCAAAGTAAACTCTTTATAATCTTGTGAGTTTCTCAATGAGACTGTCATTGGTTTCCATTCCTTTGGAAGAGATCTAAAAAATTTCAGATTGGAGTCTTTTGTCTGATAGACCCTTCCATGCAACTTTAGAGCATTTAGCAGTTTTTGAAACCTACTAAAAATATTAGTGAGAGACTCATTTTCTTCATTAGGTAAATGCTCATATTGCTGAATCAGTAACTGCATCTTGTTTTCTCTGACTTGCTCAGTGCCATCACAGATGATCTGTATTATATCCCAAACATCCTTGACAGTTTTGCAGTTGATAATGTTGTCAAACATATCACCATCAACTCCATTCAACAGGATATTCATGGCCTTTTTATCCTTCCTGACTTGTTCAATATCAAGATCAGACCATTCATGCCTTGGCTTGGGGACAGATGGCTCATTTCCAGTTGCAGCTCTTATTGGAACATGAGGGCCTCTTTCTATGCATTCCACATAGGCCTCATCTTGAGAAAGCAAATGAAGATGCATCTTTACCTTCCAATGATGGTAATTATCTTTAACTAGAAAAGGAATCTTGACTCCAACATCCTTCTTGTTCATCTTGATGTATTGTTTTGATCTTTAAACTCTTTGTTCTTCAAGAGCTTGCTCTAATACCAATTGTTAGTCCCTTAACAATGTAACAAGAATTACAGAAGGGGGGTTGAATGGAATTCTTGAAACTTTTTCTTGAATAAAAATGTTCTAACTCAAATATATATATAAGTGTGAATTGATTAGCAGAATGCGGAATAGTTACTTGAAATTAATCAAAACACAAGTAATTAAAAACAAGAGTCTTTAAAAACTTTTTGGTGGATTTGAATGATTCCACCAGAGATATATATTATATATCGAGAGAACTCTATGTGCAAAAAGCTCACAGCTGCTTACAAAATGATAACAACTAAGAATATAGCTTACAAATGTTTCTCTCTTGGTTACTTAGTTCCTTAGTTACTATTCTATTTGTTGTTTCTTGGTTTATATATCACCAAGATTACAAAGCAATAAGACAAGATAATAAAACAAAAACTATCAAGTCTTATACAATGCTACTTCATTACTCTATTCCAGCATCTTTGAATATCTTCATAATAGCATGGAAATGGCAATGCTTATTTGTTCTCAAAAACCCAGTTGAATAGGCTACCACATTCCATTTGCATACACTTGACGCATGTGACTGTGTTGTCACTGTCAACAGATATTTGAATTCTTTATTTGTCGGGTTTATGATCATCCGTCGAGTTAATGATCATCCGTCGGGTTGTTGATCATCCGTCGAATTCATTGTTGTTTATCCGTCGGGTAGCAATCAGGCACTTGACTTCATTTCATTTATGCAGAATTACAAGACATCATCTATGTACAATTAATCAACCTATTCTACATATCTAGTTACAGTCAACATGACTTAGGTACTACTACAGGTTCTAAACAATGTGTACGCAGAAATGTGCTACAGACTTATTGTTACATAAGCTACTCACTCGATGGATAATAAGTCATCATCTGTCGGGACTAAAATGAGTTATCCGTCGGGACTATAATCCTTATCCGTCGAGTGCTACATTTTCACTAAGTAAAATCTACCAAGGTGTTTTGTTCATGAAATCATCAAGTACACAACATATACACAACAGTTAGCCTAACCCTCTACCTTTAACACCACCGTCAGAAAAATTATTAAACCTTTGAAAGGACAATGAATATACACATTCCCAATAGCCATCAGAGAAATAAGTGAAAACAAAAACCAAAAAAGAGTGTTTTTAATGGAAAAAAAACACCTGGTTTGTAATATAAGATAATATATACTATTAATACTCCACTAAAAATGGCCTAGCTATGTCATCACGATAATGATCAATAGCCTAGCTATATAGTGCCACGTGGATAAATTGTTGTCATCAACGTGTTGATAGCTGGACCCACGGTGACAAAATGTTGTTTATTGGGTGTGAAGTCCCTAGAAGCACATTCAATAGCCTATGCTTTTTCAAAAATAGTCCTAGTAATTTCCTTCCCCCAATAGTCCAACACTTTTTCGAGGGTGCTTTCTCCGAAAAGAAAATATTAAGACTTTGGATTACAATTTATTTATAACATAATGGGTTTTCAAAAAGCAACTGCACTACTATTGCACTTGAAGCATTTAGCATTCCCAAATTACTTAATGAAGTGGATTTATAATTTCTAAGCTAAAAAATGCAAATATAGTACTTAGAGTGAAACCAAAACAACAAATAACATTTGATTCTCGGGTTTTCGTTACTAATATAGTACTTGTTTGAATTGGACTCTGGTATATGTTTATGTGTGTATAATACCTAGAATAAAGAACTATGGGCTCTAGATTAAGTAAATGGAAAGGTCACTGTACATCACGTAAAATTATGTGAATGTTTAATGCATTTGAAGAATGATTAGGAACTAGTAAAGCATGTATATATATTTATGTTTTTATAGTATTAGTACTGATTTACTTCATGTTGTGTATATGTTTTGTACTTGATGATTTCATGAACAAAACATCTTGGTAGATTTTACTTAGTAAAATTATGTAGCACTCGACGGATAAGGTTCATAGTCCCGACGGATGACTCAATATAGTCCCGATGGATGATGACTTATTATCCATCGAATGAGTAGCTTATGTAACAATAAGTCTGTAGCACATTTCTGCATACACATTGTTTAAAATCTGTAGTAGTACTTAAGTCATGTTGACTTTAGTTAGATATGCAGAATAGGTTGATTAATTGTACATAAATGATGCTTTGTAATTCTACATAAGTGAAATGAAGTCAAGTGCCTGATTGCTACCCGACGGATAAACAACAATGAATTCGATGGATGATCAATAACCCGACGGATGATCAATAACTCGACGGATGATCATGAACCCGACGGATAAAGAATTCAAATATCAGTTGACAGTGACAACACAGTCACATGCGTCGAGTGGATGCAAATGGAATGTGGTAGCCTATTCAACTGGGTTTTCGAGAACAAAGAAGCATTGCCATTTCCATGCTATTATGAAGATATTCAAAGATGCTGGAATAGAGTAATGAAGTAGCATTATATAGACTAGATAGTTTTTGTTTTATTATCCTGTCTCATTACTTTGTAATCATGGTGAGATATAAACCAAGTAGTAGCAACTATGGAACAAATCAGAGATACACGCAGAGGAACATTTGTAAGAAGAATTCTTAGCATTTCTCTGCATTCTTAGTTGTTCAATATTTGTAAGCAGCTGTGAGCATTTTGCACACAGAGTTCTCTCGATATATTATATATCTCTGGTGGAATCATTCAAATCCACCAGAAAGTTTTTAAAGACTCTTGTTTTTAATTACTTGTGTTTTGATTCATTTAAGTAACTATTTCGTATTGTGCTAATCAATTCATACTTATATATATATATATATATATATATTCGAGTTAGAATATTTTCAATCAAGAAAAGTTTCAAAAATTCCATTCAACCCCCCTTCTGTAATTCTTGTTATATTGTTAAGGGACTAACAATTGGTATCAGAGGAAGCTCTTAACTTACAAAGAGTTTAAAGATCAAAACAATACAGCAAGATGAACAAGAAGGATGTTGGAGTCAAGATCCATTTTCTGGATAAAGATAATTACCATCATTGGAAGGTAAAGATGCATCTTCATTTGCTTCCTCAAGATGAGGCCTATGTTGACTTCATAGAAAGAGGCCCTCATGTTCCAATGAGAGATGCAACAGGAAACAAGCCATCAGTCCCCAAGCCAAGGCATGAATGGTATAATCCTGACATTGAACAAGTCAGGAAGGATAAAAAGGCCATGAATATCCTGTTTAATGGAGTTGATGGAGATGTGTTTGACAATATTATCAACTACAAAACTGCCAAGGATGTTTGGGATATAGTACAGATCATATGTGATGGCACTGAGCAAGTAAGAGAAAATAAGATGCAGCTACTGATTCAGCAATATGAGCATTTTCATAATGAAGAAAGTGAGTCTCTCACTAACATTTTTAGTAGGTTTCAAAAACTACTAAATGCTCTAAAGCTGCATGGAAGGGTCTATCAGACAAAAGACTCCAATCTGAAATTCCTTAGATCTCTTCCAAAGGAATGGAAACCAATGAGAGTCTCATTGAGAAACTCACAAGATTATAAGGAGTTTACTTTGGAGAGACTGTATGGCATCCTGAAAACATATGAGCTTGAAATAGAGCAAGATGGGAGGATGGAGAGAGGAAAGAAGAAAGGAGGATCCATTGCGCTAGTTGCTGATTTGGAAAAAGAGAAGGAAGTGAAGATGAAAGCTGTTGAGTCAACTTCAAGGGTCTGTGAAAGCAAGGGCAAGGGGCTTGCAGTAAAAAGTGAAGATTCTTTGAGCCAAGATGACATGGAAGACATTAATGAACACTTAGCATTTCTTTCCAGAAGATTTGCCAAGATCAAGTTCAAAAAGAACTTTGGAGCAGCAAGCCAAATAGAAACATAGTGGATAAATCAAAATTCAAATGTTTCAAATGTGGCTTGGCAGGGCACTTTTCCAGTGAGTGTAGAAAGTCAGATTCCAGTAAGAAAAAGTTTGAGCCTGTGGATTATAAGCAAAAATACTTTGAACTTCTCAAACAAAAGGAAAGGGCTTTCATTATACAAGAACATGATTGGGCAGCAGATGGTCTGGATGAAGATGAAGATGTCAGCTATGTTAATCTAGCCCTAATGGCCAAGTCTGATGAAACAGAAACAAGTTCTTCAAGTAATCAGGTAATTACTACAAACCTTGCACATTTATCTAAAGCTGTGTGTAATGATGTTATAAATGACATGTCTACAGAGTTATATCATTTGCGTGTTACACTTAAGTCTCTTACTAAAGAAAATGTTAAAATCAAAGAAAATAATTTTTTTTTAAGTGAGAGAAATAATGTGCTTGAGTCTCAGTTCATTGATTTTGAAAAGTTAAGAATTGAGTGTAAGATTGCCAAGGATGAATCAACTGAGTCCTTGAAGAAAGAAGAAATTTTTTAAAGAACCGGCTCAAGCGTGAACAGGAGGTGATTAAGGCATGGAAAACATCTAGGGATGTCCATGCTCAAATCACCAAAGTTCAAGGAATTGAGTCTTTCTGTGATGCAGCGTGGAAAAAGAACAAAGAGAAACTAGAACCAAATTTGGTAGATGGAGTGCTAACAGATGTAGACTCGACGGATGATGAGGATCATCCGTCGGATAACAAAAAGAGTTATCCGTCGAATGATGAAATTCCTCATCCGTCGGTTGTCAGCAAGCCTATCAGTAAAGCAAAACTTGTTAAGCTGAATGAGAAGTATGGGTTTGTTTCCAAGAACTTTGTTTCAGGAGAATCGAGTCAAGTTAAGAAAGGGAAAAAGGCTAATGTTGGTCACATGACTGTCAAACAGTTAAGTGACAGACTTGAAAAGATTGAGGTAAAAACAGAGGCTAAAAAGAAAAATAATAGAAATGGTAAAATAGGGATTAACAAACACAATAACTACATACCTGATAAATATGCTCCTAGAAAAATCCGTGTCAAGTGTGGCAGTGTAAATCATTTGTCTGTTAATTGCAAATCTGTCATGCCTACTTTCATGTCTGTGCCACCTCACTTTCCTAACATGAATGCCATGCCTCCCATGCCTATGAATGTCATGTCTACACATATTATGAATGCACAGTTTGCTAATATGCCATTTTCACCTAATCCTTATTATGCTTCATTTAGTATGCCACAAATGCCATTTAGCATGTCTTACTGGAATAACATGCTTACTAATAGCATGTCATTCCTTGTTGATTATAATATGCATGATAATTATGTTGCAATGAATGGTTTCAAAGGCCCAACTCAAATGACCTAGGATGAATCTGATACCCGCAAGTCAAATGAGATAAAACCTAAGAAACAGAAAAAGAAAGCTAACAAGGCAGGACCCAAGGAAACTTGGGTACCAAAATTAACTTGATTTGAGTTTGATGTGTGCAGGGAAACAGAAAGAATCTTTGGTACTTGGATAGTGGTTGTTCAATACACATGACTGGTGATTCTACCCTGCTCACATAGTTTAAGGAGAGAGTTGGCCCAAGTATTACTTTTCGAAATGATAGCAAGGGTTATACTGTGGGATATGGCTTGATTTCAAAGGACAATGTCATCATTGAGGAGGTTGCCTTAGTGGATGGTCTCAAACAGAACTTGTTGAGTATCAGCCAGCTTTGTGATAAAGGAAACTCAGTAACCTTTAACTCAAAAGCCTGTGTTTTGACTAATAAAAGAAGCAACAAAGTGGTTCTCACTGGTGTGAGAAAAGGAAATGTGTACCTAGCTGATTTCAACTCATCTAATGCAGAATCTGTTACTTGTCTTCTCAGTAAAGCAAGTCAGGATGAAAGTTGGCTATGGCACAAGAAGTTATCCCATTTAAACTTCAAGACCATGAATGAGCTAGTAAAGAAAGAACTGGTTAGATGCATTCCTCTAGTGGAGTTTTCTAAGGATGGATTGTGTGATGCCTGCCAAAAAGGGAAGCAGATTAAAGCATTATTCAGGAAGAAACTTGATTCAACAATTGAAGAACCTTTGCAGCTGCTACATGTGGATTTGTTTGGACCAGTCAATGTGTTGTCTATCTCAAGGAAAAGATTTTGCCTAGTAATTGTAGAAGATTTCTCAAAGTTCTCTTGGACATATTTCCTAAAGTCTAAAGATGAGGCTACTGAAATCATCATCAATCACATAAGGCAAGTCAATAATCACCCTGATTTCAAGGTTAGAAGAATCAGGAGTGACAATGGAACTGAGTTCAAGAATTCTGTCATGAGAGCATTTTGTGAGGAAAATGGGATTCTGCATGAGGTTTCAGCAGCAAGAACTCTACAACAAAATGGAATAGTGGAAAGGAAGAACATATCACTTATTGAAGTTCCAAGGACAATGCTTGAAGAATCTAAACTGCCAACATATTTCTGGGCTGAAGCTATAAATACTGCATGCTACACTCAGAATATTTCTCTGGTTAATCAAGCAAGATGCACGACTCCCTATCAATTGTTCAAGAACAAGAAGCCAACTCTAAATTTTCTTCATGTTTTTGGCTGCAAATGCTATATTCTGAACAATCAAACTGATCAAAATGGGAAGTTTGATGCTAAAGCAGATGAAGGAATTTTTGTTGGATATGCTGTTGGTAAAGCATATAGAGTCTACAATCTAAGAACCAACATTGTTGTGGAATCAATACATGTTGTGTTTGATGATAAAAAGATTGAAGGACTGCAAGATGGAGATTACCATGAGAGCCTCAAATTCGACAATGTGGAGATGGTTAGTGATGAAAGTGATCAAGAAACAGTATCTAAGGATAATGCATAAAAATCTACTACCAATGAAGCACAAAACTCAACATCTGTCGAGTTGCATAATGATTCATCCGTCGGGAGGCAATCTGTGTTATCTGTCGGGAGACAACCAGCTTCATCCGTTGGTACTCAAAATTCACCATCCGTCGGGTTATCAAGAGAAGCTGGAAATCAAGATAGATCACCTACAGAAAGTTCCCCTTTCTCAAATCAAAGTACCACAAACTCAGGGGTAGTTTCTGACAATCAAAACTTAATCACACATCAAGACAACAATGAGGCCTCTTCATCTAGAGCTAATCTACCTCAACAAAGAAAATGGACAAAAGATCACCCCTTTGAGCTCATAATTGGTGATGTATCTTCTAGAGTTCAAACAAGGAGAGCAACTCAAGAAGAATGTCTATACGGCAGCTTTCTTTCCAAGGAAGAACCAAAGAAGGTAGAAGAAGCTTTGTTGGATTCTGATTGGATTTTAGCTATGCAGGAGGAGCTAAACCAATTTGAAAGGAATAATGTATGGAAGCTGGTGCCCAAGCCTAAAGGAAAGAATCCAATAGACACCAAGTGGGTATTTAGAAACAAGATGGATGAAAATGGCATAGTATTCAGGAACAAAGCAAGATTGGTTGCTAAGGGCTATTGTCAACAAGAAGGAATAGATTTTGATGAAACATATGCTCCTGTTACAAGACTTGAAGCCATCAGAATCTTCTTAGCCTATGCAGCCCATGCCAATTTCAAGGTCTATCAATGGATATCAAAAGTGCCTTTCGAAATGGAGATTTGGAGGAGGAAGTCTATGTTAGTCAACCTCCTGGTTTTGAAGATCCAAATTTTCCAAAACATGTCTATTATCTTTTGAAAGCACTTTATGGACTGAAGCAAGCACCTAGAAACTGGTATGACACTTTATCAAAGTTCCTTTTGGAAAATCACTTCACAAGAGGTACTGTAGATAAAACTTTATTTTTCAGAAATATTAATGGCTCTAGTATACTTGTTCAAATTTATGTAGATGATATTATTTTTGGCTCTACAGATGAGAAACTTTGCAAAAAGTTTGCCAAATTAATGCAAAGTAAGTATGAAATGAGTATGATGGGAGAACTGACTTAGTTTCTTGGTTTACAAGTTAAGCAAGTTAGTGATGGAATATTCATTAGTCAAACAAAATACATTTTTGATCTTTTAAAGAAGTTTGATCTTGTGGATTGCACATCTGCAAAAACTCCCATGGCCACTGCAACTAAGCTTGAATTAAACACTACTGAAAAGTCTGTGGATATTTCAAGTTATAGGGGCATGGTTGGCTCACTTTTGTACTTAACAGCTAGTAGGCCAGACATAATGGTTGCTACATGTTTATGTACTAGAATTCAGGCTGATCCTAGAGAATCTCACTTAATAGCTATTAAGAGAATTATCAGATATCTCAAGAGAACACCAAAACTTGGCATTTGGTACCCTAGAGATTCTGGTTTTAATCTAACTGGTTATTCAGATGCAGATTATGCAGGTTGTAGAATTGATAGAAAAAGTATAACAGGAACCTGTCAATTTCTAGGAAACAAGCTTGTGTCCTGGTTCAGTAAAAAGCAAAATTCAGTTTCTACTTCTACAGCTGAAGCTGAATATATTGCTGCTGGGAGTTGTTGTGCACAGATTTTATGGATGAAAAATCAATTGATAGACTATGGTTTGCAAGTTGAAAGGATTCCCATTTTCTGTGATAACACAAGTGCAATTGCCATCAATGAAAATCCAGTACAACATTCAAGGAAAAAGCACATAGATATCAAGTACCACTTCATAAGGGAACATGTAATGAATGGTACTGTAGAACTACATTTTGTTCCAAGTGAGAAGCAGCTTGCAGATATCTTTACCAAGCCACTGGATAAATCCACCTTTTCAAGGTTGGTAAGTGAGTTAGGTATGCTCAACTATTCCAAAATCTTTATGAGTTAATTTGCAAGTTGGAATGCAGCCAGAAATTCAATTGATTTTTTAGTCTAGGATGAAATTTTGGCTAAGTCAAAATTTACATCTCGACGGATGATCTTTATCCATCGAGTTTGATCATCCGTCGGTATATTATTTGCTAATAAAAATCAATTATTTTTCTGGAACATTGTATGACTCGACGGATAACAGTTATCCTCATCCGTCAAATTGTCTAAATCTCAGCCGTTAATTCCCTGAACATTATCCATCGAGTCTACATACAGTTTGTAAGCATAACACGACGGATAATGGGTGGAATTTTTACAGTTTATTTTTTAAACGGCTCTTTTAGGCAATTTCTATTGGTTACTTTATTTTACTTTATTATTTTTAACAGTTATTTTTGAGATAGTATAAAAGCTTATTTGATTTCAATCGCTTTTCTTTTATCATTCTCAATTCAACTGCTCAAATTTCATTCTCTCTCAAAGCACTTACTCTCTTTCTCTTCAATCTCTTATTCTCTAACAATGGCACATGTTGTAAAGATTATGTCTCAAACTGGGTTCATTTATGAGAAGAACAACTTCACTGCACTAGTGAAAAAGGGTATTCAACAATCTAATGACTATCACAAGATGATGGACTTTGTGAAGAATTGCAAACTCAGCTATGCCATGCTGGAATCACCCACAATCTTTTGTGAAGTTGTTGAAGAGATGTGGACCACTGCTACCTACAATTCAACAGACAAGACAATCACACTTACCATTAAAGGTAAAGAGTTTTGTATCAATAGTGATGTTATAAAAGCATGTTTCAAGATTCCTGATAACACTGTGACCTCGCCACACACTGACACTGATATAATCAATATGCTTAATTCCATGAACTATGATCTTTCTACTTCTAAGTTAAATGACATTAGGAGAATGGGTCTTAGGAAAGAATGGAGTTTTATGTGTGATGTTGTGAAAAAGGTCTTTTCAGGTAAAGTCAATAATTTTAATTCAGTCAATATCTCAATGCTTAATATGCTCTACATGCTAGTTACAGATAAATTCTATGATTTCAGTGACCTTGTTTTGTTTGAATTAGGCTATAAATTAGGAGAATTAAATAAAAGAGGTAAGAGTGTGTATTATGCTAGATTCTTTATGATGTTAGCTAACCACCTCTGTGAAGAGATTGTGCTTGAGAACCCAAACAACAAATTAGATTTTTGGGTTCAAGAGAGAAGGCTCATTGCAGATTTGAACAGGGCCAATCATCACAAGGATGTGCCATTGTTCTATTTTCCTGTAATGCAAGCACCTCAGGTAAGTGAGGTAAGTTAATCTATCCCTACCACTATTCCAACCTCACTAATTTCTTTGAGTTCCAGTGTGGCTATGGCAACTGTGTCAATGACCAAACAGTTGCCTACCCAAGCTACCAAAACTGCAAAAATTTTCAAACCCAAATCAAAGAAAGCCCCCTCTGGTATCTCCCAAAAGATGCCAGTTGAAAAATCCACTAAAACCAAAGAGGGTAGTGTGAAGGAGGGCAAGATAGGTGAGGGAAGGGGTGAACATAAAAGAAACCCCAAGAATAAGGTTGGAGAGTTTAGTGGATCCCAGCCTAGCCACACTGCAGTTTCCCAACAAACTGCAGTGCTTAAAAAGGATAAAAGCTCATTTCTAGCTGCATCCTCCCAAAAGGATGTAGTTATTGAACAAAGCTCTCAACCAAGAGCACAGGCCAAGAGGGTTAGGGACACAAGCTCACCCCAAACTTATGTCAGAAAGAAGAAATCTAAAACCCTTGGGGATGCACAGGGTACATACACTGTGCAAACTGGTGCAAAAGACACAGTCACTGCACCTTTACAAATTCAGTTTGATGTGGCTCCAATAAATGTAGAGTCACAGCCAAAATCTCTAGTCATAGAAGCACCTCAAACACCAAACTCACCAACAAATTCTCTGGATGTGGATATGATAAACACATCAATTCCTGATTCCCCTTCTTTAACTCTGTTGGGGAAGCCAAAATCTAGTGCAAGTGAGCATCATCTTTTAGATGATTTATTGGCTCACTTGCCAATTCTTTCAGGAACTGTTGTATCATTTGTGCCCAAAATATCTTCAATAATGGGAGTGGGGATAGTGAAGATGAGGTAATGGACATAGGGGGAGAAGTAGGTTCAAGTTCAAGATCAGGTATGCCATCATGGGCATTTTCAAAGCACTGTGATGAGCACTACTTCAAGACAACCCTAATCCAGCTAATCAATCAGACAAATACTGCCCTTCAAACCACTACTAATGCTAGCACCAAGAAGCTCCTTCAGGCACATCTAGCCTCCCTGCAACTTCAACAAATCCAAGGCTTCCAACATGCTAGGGATGTAAACACCATGAAGGGTGATATTGAGGAGATGAAGAAGGCCATTTCAGACAAGATGGATTCTAAACTTCCAGAAGCTACAATGCTTGATATCAAGAGGAAATTAAGGAAAAATTCTGATCTTGCAATCAAGATAGATGCCTTGGACACAAGAATGTCAGCCATGGAAGCATCTTTGACAGCCATTCATCTTCATCAAGCTCAACAGACAGATTTACTTCAGAAATTGGTGGCTGCTCAAACCCCCTCCTCTAATCAACTTGATGATAACAAAAAGGGGGGAAAAGGACCAAGTGAGGGGGAGAGGCTTCAGATTTAAATCAGTAAAGTAATTGTGCCTTCAATTACTATCTCAAAGCCACCAGTTACAGATAGTATAGATCAGATCAATGTAGCAGCAACCAACATAAGAGCAGCTGATAAGGAGAAGTTGAGTTTAGTCAACTGGGAGAAGATTGATGAGGAAATACAAAAGAAGTTTGAACTTGTCAGGGAGCCAGTTAAGTCAGCCATCCATCACTCTCAAGTCAAGCAAATTAGTGTGAATGAGATGAGCATGAACTATCTGAAAAAAGGAAAGCCATCCTGCATCAAATCTCCAAAGGCTGAAATAATTCTGAAACCAAGGGTAAACTACTCAAAATTGTGGCTCCCTCCAAACCCGGGTTAGAAGTTTGGGGTCCGCACATACACCTTAATTATAACATGCTTATAACAATAGTAAAGATAATAATAATATGCAGTGACCCTACTTACCAACTACCATGGATCGCAACAGGTTAAAGTATGCACACAAGCCAAACACATCTACTTATATTACAAACCGTTCAAATCCCAACCATTCAAACTCAAACTGAGTATTAAACATTATTACAAATGTTTACAAACTAAAATTATTCCAAAAGAAGCCTGCTAGCTTAACTCGATCAACCTAAACCCCTAGCTCTCGCGCTGGACTGGGGATCCTCGCTACCAACTTGTTCCTTTTTAACTGAAAAGAATATAAACAACATCGCACAAATGAGCTAACTAGCTCAGCAAGTCACAATGACAAAACTAAGAATAATGATCATCGGGTAAATATGGGTATGATATCAAGTGAACAATGGATTATGATTTAGAATTGGATATTATAATTTTATTTTAAAAACCAAGGTTAGGCTGCTGATCAGTCACGCACTAACCTTGAGCAAAGCACACAGCATTGCTCTAACTACTAGATCCAAGGCACATATTGGCCTAACTTGACCATTATATGGTCTGACCACGAATCTGGTCCACAATTTTATAAAATCAATCCAATTCTAGCATAATAACAGAATAAGCAATAATAAACAATAAACAGAATCATTAACAACATTGGATGTTTCATAATGAAATGGTTTCAGAGTTCATGAGGATCAATATGGCATTTTCAAAGCTTAGTTGTTGGGTAATGAAAGAATTAGATAACAAAGGAATCAATGTTTCAAGGTTTCAAGGATTTTTCCTTTCAAAGCATAGGATACAATGGTTTGAGTGTGTGGGTAATTCGATTCAGTGTTTGGTACTTAGTTTGTTTGTATTTTTGGAGTAGTATTGTATACTTGAGGTTCGTATTTGGGTATGCAATAATCAATGGCTTAGAAAGAATAGGGTTTACGGCTCAAGAGCAATAACTGGAATCAGGGTTTGGATTTTAGTGCTTCAAAGCACTTGCAATATCAACAGGACTACTAAGTACTACAATATCTCGAGAAAGTTCAGAACACTTGCCTGGTGTTAGCTTACTACACTGAACTCGCTTCCAATCTCAACCGTCTCACTCCTCAACTACCTGTTTCCCTTTCCTACGTCTTGCCTCTTCTGCTCACATATCAAAAACATCTATCAATATTCAACTCATATGATTCTATTCAACACATACTTCTATCTACCCTTCGTTTCACCCAAATCTGATTAACGGATTGAAAGTTATGTAATGAACAAGTAAACATCAAATATACAGACCGACACTCAACCAACAAGTCACATATAACACATAATACGTCACATAATCAATGATATATTTATAAAGAAGTTTCGGGTCATAAATAGGCTTTCTGGTATTTAAAATGATTTTTAAAACATTTTTCGGAATTAAAACGGGTCGTTGCATCAATTTCGGGGCAATAAATAGGGTTCGGTTGGCCAATTCTGGCTTCGAAACAATTTTATAATAATTATCGAGCCTTGGAAATAATTCAGAATAATATTTTAAAGCTCGAAACTATTTTTTCGGATTTTTTTTTAATCATTTTTAAATAATTAAATCTAATTAAATAATTAATTAAAATCAATTAATAATTAATTAAATCAATTAATCAATTAATTTTCGAATTAATTGACCAATTAATCAATTAAAATTAACTGAAATTAATTAACTAATTAATTCAGATTTATTTTTGAATTAAAAATAATTTTCGGAATTAAATAATAATTTTTAGAATTTTAAGAAATTAAAAACGAATTTTTATAATGAAAATAAATAGGAAATATGATTTTTAAACATTTTTAAAACAAGAATCCTAAATTTGCAAAGTCTGGAAACTTCAGGGACCAAACTGCATCGTCCCCAAAAGTTCAGGTATCAAACTGCAATTTTACACCCCCGTCGCCGGAAAATGCAGGGGTTGCCGGAGAACACGATTCCGGCCTCCTCACCTTACCACAAGCTCCAGATCGCATCTACAAACTACCAGGAATACAACCATGCAATCAAAACAACCTAACAATCCCTGAGTTGGCCGGAATTTGGCCGTGAAGTTTGCCAGTTTCCGGCGAACTTCGAAAAAATTCAAAACACAATTCCCTTCTCTACAGACCTCGTTGATTCATGAAACTTATATGACTGGATTGCAAATTTCACAGAGAACACAATCCACTATACCACAACATCTATCTATTCCAGAATAAGAAACCCCCAAATTTCAAGTAAGAACATTCATACGGGTTATAAACCCTAATTTTGAAATTCGAAAATTAAACTCAAATTTGAACATGTTATTGAACTCCAAATCAGACGTTTAATATATCAAAATCATCAAGAAAACAAGCTCTACAACATGCAATCATCAAATCATACAAACAATCATCCGAACAAAAATTCATATTTTTAATAAAATTAATTCAAAAATAAATAAAAATATAGAAAATAAACCTTGATTTCTGCAGTAAAACGAAACTCAGAATCTGATAGAACACTTCAAATCCTTTGGATTGAGTACTCGAGCTTTGAAAACAGAGATCGGTAACGCCTTCGTTTTGCTGTTTGATTCTTAGAACAGTTTATGAAATTAGGGTTTTTCTCTGAAAATTATATAATTATCTGTCTGCAAATGATTTTGATACGAAATAAAATACGGTAAAAGGCTATTTATATTTACGGAAAATTAGTATCCCGTTGGATCATTCCGGATATAAAACGGTACATTTATTTATATAAACTGATCCAAACGGTATCGGTTTTCGGGATAATTATCCAAATCAGTACAATTTGTACTGCGGTCTTGGTCTTAGCGCCTGGTTACACGTATTACGAAGTGATAATTATGATAGTTTAATAAAAAGCTCCTGTTTTTCGAAAATACGAGTTTTATTGATTTACCGAAACGAATATTGTATCGAAAATATTGCACCGGGACCCGCGCAGGACAAACCGTACGCCGGATCAAAAAAAGTCAAAACATGGAAAATGCTTGGAATATTACAATTAGATTAGGAAGGAGTTCTCGGAAGAGTTTCGGGTTCCAAAAACGTAACAACGGATGACGTTGGTTGGTTCCCGTTTTTATAAAATAGATTTTAAATATCCGGAAAAAGATTTTATAAATTTCATATGATTCTTATAAATTCATAAATCATCATAAAAATAATTAAGAAGATATGACAATTATCTATATTTTATTTTGGACATATAAAAATTAAAATACTCAATTAATATTATTTTTGAATATCCAAATACAGATAACACTTAACAATTAATTCGTAGAATAGATACTGAACACATATATTAATTAATTATTTAATAACAAATAATTACACGATATATCCCGGATATTACATCTTTCCCCCCTTAAAAAGATTATGTCCTCAGAATCTCCTAAGAAAACAAATGAGGGTACTTTTCTCTCATATCACTTTCTAACTCCCAGGTTGACTCTTCAACCTTTGGGTTTCTCCACAATACTCTTACTAACTTTACCACTTTATTCCTCAATACTTTATCTCTTTCCTCTAGAATCTCTATCGGGCTCTCTATATATGACAAATCTGCCTGAATCTCTATTGGCTCATATTCTATTACATGCTTGGAGTCTAGATTGTACTTCTTAAGCATCGATACATGAAAAACATTGTGAATGTGCTCCATGTGCGGTGGTAACGCCAATTCATAAGCTACTTTGCCAACGCGCTTTAGGATCTCAAAAGGTCCGACATATCTAGGGTTTAGCTTCCCTTTCTTCCCAAACCTTGTTAATCATTTCCATGGTGATACTTTCAGTAATACCAAGCTTCCTTCTTCAAATTCCATGTCCTTCCTTGACTGGTCTGCATATTTCCTCTGACGATTTTGTGCGGCTATCAATCTCTTCTGGATAATTTCAACAATTTCCTTTGTCTGCTGTACCAGTTCAGGTCCAAGTATCTTGCGTTCTCCTACTTCGTCCCAGTACACTGGAGATCTACATTTACATCCATAAAGGGCTTCATAGGGTGGCATCCCAATGCTGGCGTGATAACTGTTGTTATAAGCAAACTCTACCAGAGGTAAATGCTCGTCCCAACTTCCTTTGAAATCAATAGCACAAACACGTAACATATCCTCGATTGTCTGGATTGTTCTTTCACTTTGGCCGTTTGTCTGGGGGTGATAGGTCGTACTCATATTCAGTCTTGTTCCTAAACATTCTTGAAAACTCCTCCAAAATCTTGAATTAAATCTTGGATCTCGATCAGATACGATAGACACAGGAACTCCATGACGAACTACAATTTCCTTTAGGTACATATGGACCAACTTGTCAAGCGAAAATCTTTCATTTATAGGTAGAAAATGAGCTGACTTGGTAAGTCTATCCACTATAACCTAAATGGCATCATGATTAGCCCTTATCCTTGGTAATCCAGCTATAAAATCCATGGCGATATGTTCCCACTTCCACTCTGGAATCTCCAATGGTTGTAGCAATCCGCTTGGTCTCTGATGCTCTGCTTTAACTATCTGACAGGTATAACATTTGCTAACCCATTCCACAATTTCTCTCTTCATATCTGGCCACCAATAATTTTCCTTTAAATCCCTGTACATTTTGGTACTCCTCGGATGGATGGAATATCTTGAACTATGCGCTTCCTGCAAAATTTCATTCTTCAGCTCCGTTACTGGTGGAATCCAAATTCTAGAAGAAAACCTCAAAATACCTTGATCATCCTTTTGTGTGCATAATTCTTCACTTACCAAACGATTTATGTCTTGATCCATTATATCTTCCTGACATTTCTTTATTTTCTCCAACAATTCTAGCTGGAAAGTCATACTGTACACTTTAACTTCCTCAGGCTTGCAAACTCTAATCTCCAATTCCAATTTCTGAAATTCCTTATATATCTCTTCAGGTACTGATAGCACATTCAACCTTTCCTTTCAACTTAACGCGTCTGCTACAATGTACGCTTTACCGAGATGATAATTAATCAAGCAATCATAATCTTTGATCAATTCTAACCATCTCCTTTGCCTCATATTAAGTTCCTTCTGGGTGAATATATACTTCAAACTCTTGTGATCTGTATAAATCTCACACTTTTCTCCGTAAAGGTAATGTCTCCAAATCTTCAAAGCAAACACTATGGCTGCTAGCTCCAAATCATGAGTAGGATACTTCTGTTCGTGTGGTTTCAATTGCCTTGACGCATACGCAATCACCTTGTCGTGCTGCATTAGAACACATCCTAATCCTTTTTGAGAAGCATCACTATAAATTACGAAATTCCCTTGATCGTCTGAAAGTGACAAAACAGGTGTCATGATTAATCTTTGCTTCAACTCCTGAAAACTTCCCTTGCACTTATCGTTCCATATAAACTTTTCGTTCTTTCGGGTAAGCTTTGTCAATGGTGTCGCAATCCTTGAGAAATTCTAGACGAATTGACGATAATATCCCGCTAATCCCAAGAAACTTCTTACCTCGGTGGGTGTTCTCGGTCTCTCCCAATTCGTAATTGCTTCGATCTTTGCCGGGTCCACTTTGATCCCTTCGTTACTGACTATGTGTCCTAAAAACTGAACTTCTTGTAGCCAAAATTCACACTTCGAGAAATTAGCATATAACTTCTTTTTCCTTAAAATCTCTAAAGCTATCCTCAAATGTTCCGCATGATCCTCTTCCATCTTCCAATAAATTAAAATATCATCTATAAACACAATAACGAACTTATCCAAATACTCCTTGAAAATTCTGTTCATCAGGTCCATAAACGCTGCCGGGGTATTGGTCAATCCAAAAGACATTACTAAAAATTCATAATGTCCATACCTCGTCTGGAAATCTGTCTTTGGTATATCTTCTGGCTTGATCTTTAGTTAATGATATCCCAATCTTAAATCAATTTTGGAGAAGTACTTGGCTCCTTTCAATTGGTCAAACAAATCGTCAATTCTAGGTAACGGATACTTGTTCTTGATTGTAAGCTTGTTGAGCTCCCTGTAGTTGATACACAGTCTCATGCTTCCATCTTTCTTCTTGATAAATAATACCGGTGTACCCCACGGGGACATACTGGGTCTGATTACTCCTTTCTCCAACAGCTCTTGCAATTGCTTCGCTAACTCTTTCATCTCAACGGGCGCCATTCTATACGGGGACTTGGATACTGGTTCTGTTCTAGGTGCTAAGTCGATTACAAATTCAATTTCTCTATCTGGAGGAAGTCCTGGCAATTCGTCGGGAAACACATCTGGAAATTCATACACTATTGGAATATCTTCAAGTTTTGCTGGCTCCTGACTTTTGTCAATCACATATGCTACGAAATGCTCGCATCCCTGCCGTAATAATTTCTTGGCTTGAATCATTGTTAAGAACTTCTTTACTTGCTTCTGGCCCTTGAACGTTACTATCCTTTTGTCTGGCATTTTCACCATTACCTTCTTATTTCGACAATCTATCTGGGCATCATGCTTAGATAACCAATCCATCCCTAATATAACGTCAAATTCTCCTAACTTAAATGGTATCAAATCTACACAAAACTTACTACTAGAGATCTCAATTTCACAATTCCCACAAACTTGATTAACAGATATACGTTCTTGATTTGCTAATTCTACAGTCATTATTTCATTTAAATACTCAGCTGGAAAATTTATCTTACTAACAAAATCTTGTGACACAAATGATCGAGTTGCTCCCGAATCTATTAACACTTTGGCACATAAAGAATTCACATTAAGCGTACATGCCACGACATCCGTATCCTGGATAGCATCCTTCACAGACATGTCAAAAACTTTAGCCCTTGGGGTCTCATTCACTGTTGGGGTAGATCCCATAATCATCAATGCATTACTAACTGGGGCTGGTGTCTTGCAATCCCTGGCCATATGTCCTGGCTTTCCACATTTGAAGCACGTAAATCCAATGGCTGGAACCTTCACTGCTGGATTTCAGATAGGCTGATCCTTATTTGCTGGCTCTCTTGCTGGCTTATTTCGGCACTCCCTCGAATAGTACCCTTTCTGGTTGCATTTGAAACATACCACATTCAACTTATTACAATCTCCTCCATGCTTCTTTCCACATACTTGACAATCTGGAAAAGTTAGTCTCAACTGATTCGGCTGATTCGTATTAACTGGACAGTTACCCTGGCCTCCGTCGCCTGCATTTTGTCTCTTGAAATTAAAATTTCTCCCTGGCTGAAACTTGCCTTTCTTAACATTTGGAAACTTCCCTGGTTGTGACTGACCTTCATTCCCTTCAAATCTCCTTTTCTTACTTTCCTTCTCCTTCTGTGACATCTCACTTTCTATCTCCGCGATCATGGCCTTCTGTACCACTCCTGCATAGGTCTCCAACTCAAAAATAGCTACCTTCCCTCTGATACATGTCTTCAAGCCTTGCTGGAATCTCTTAGCTTTCTTCCTGTCAGTATCCACATACGACGGCACATACCTTGACAATTCTTCAAACTTACTTTCATAATCTGCCACCGACATATTCCCTTGCTTCAATTCTAAAAACTTCAGCTCCATCTGATCTTGGACAAACTGAGGAAAATACTTTTCTAGAAACAATTCCTTAAACCTCTCCCAAGTAATAGCATCTGTACCTTCCAATGTCTTCACCATCTCCCACCAATAGGTGACCTCATTCTTCAGATAGTAACTTGCAAACTCAACTTTCTGCTCCTCTTTCACTTTCACTAAGGCAAACGCCTTCTCTATTTTATTTAACCAAACATTTGCTTCAATCGGCTCTAAGGAACTCTTGAATTCTGGTGGGTTTATCGCCTGAAAAGTTTTGAAGGTTATCTGGGGATTGGTCTGCCTTTGTTGTTGTTGTGCCAGGTGAACTATTTGTTAGGCCAAGATTTGAAGAATCTGGGTTATTGCTGGGTCTATGAGTCCTGGGTTCACATTCGGGTTTGTATCATCTTGGTTGTTATTGTTGTTGTTGTTGGTTTCTTCATTCTGGGTATTGGTGCGGGTATTTCTTCTGGGAGGCATTTTCTGTAAAGAATCAAACAACTTATTTAGCTTTTGAATCAAATCTTTTGCATAAAAGAAATGTTTTGTAAAACAGAAATATCTCTTTTTGAAAACAGTTGTAACTAAGTAAATTGCATGCTTCTTTACAGAATATAAACAGTTATGGAAAACAGGGTACATGGTATCACAGGGTATAGCTGGCGCAATAAATAAGGTAAAGTAAAACAGGTGCAGTAAGGTAAATGATAGTGCTGGAAAAGGAAAAGGTACTGATATATATAGATCAAAAGTTTTGGATAGTACAAGCATAAAGACGCTTCGAAAGTAAAAGCAAAAGGGTACAACAACCTACTCACTAGTCAACATAGTTAGTCTATAAATACAACTCAAAAGCTTACTGATATACACTACACACTACTATACATACTCTATAACCACAAAAGCACTACTCCGCATCTCTATCTCTGGATCTCTGACTCATGGCAGGACTGGACCTCCAATCTCCTCAAGCTCTTCTAGAACCCACTTAGCCCACTCCACTAAGAAATCAGGGGTGATGTCCTCATGTGTAGCCTCAGCAATCCTCACTGCAGCTGTCCTACGAAACGCCTGTAGCCTCTCTCTGAGTCACCTCTCACCACTCCCAGCCTCTCTGGTACGCATAATATGTAGTAACTCCTGAATCTGACCCTGAAGGAATCGCTGCTCCATAAGGCAAGCCTCAAACTCATAATATAGGACAGGGTAGGAAGAGAACTGGAAAGGTACTCATGTGGCTGAATGACCAGTAAAGCCTCAATCAGCAGGTGGGGGTCCTCTGACAGGTGGCCTCATGCCTGGAGGTGGAATAGCCTGTAGCGGTACGGGCTGCAACACAGGTGGAGGTAGAATAGCCAATGCTGGTGGAATAACAGGACGTGGATCCGATGATGGCGCTCCAACTGAAGGCTCTGAGTGATCAGCTGATACGAGAATAAAAGAGTCGGCCATCGCTGCTATCTAAAATCATATCGCAATATAAGAATCTCGAACCATGACGTGAATTATACTAATACCGGTTATACCGTAACACTCAACCTCTCAACGTTCTATCATTCTATTCCTTACTTCTAATCCTAACCCTCTACCCATTCCCGTCAAACTAGGCTTGTGTCAGTGACTTATAACCTGTAGCTCTGATACCAAACCTGTGGCGCCCTCCAAACCCGGGTCAGAAGTTTGGGGTACACACACACACCTTAATTATAACCTGCTTATAACAATAGTAAAGATAATAATAATATGCAGTGACCCTACTTACCAACTACCATGGATCGCAACAGGTTAAAGTATGCACACAAGCCAAACACATCTACTTATATTACAAACCGTTCAAATCCCAACCATTCAAACTCAAACTGAGTATTAAACATTATTACAAATTTTTACAAACTTAAATTATTCCCAAAGAAGCCTGCTAGCTTAACTCGATCAACCTGAACCCCTAGCTCTCGCGCTGGACTGGGGATCCTCGCTACCAACTTGTTCCTTTTTAACTAGAAAGAATATAAACAACATCGCACAAATGAACTAACTAGCTCAGCAAGTCACAATGACAAAACTGAGAATAATGATCATCAGGTAAATATGGTTATGTTATCAAGTGAACAATGGATTATGATTTAGAATTGGATATTATACTTTTATTTTAAAAACCAAGGTTAGGTTGCTGATCAGTCACGCACTAACCCCGAGCAAAGCACACAGCATTGCTCTAACTACTAGATCCAAGGCACATATTGGCCTAACTTGACCATTATATGGTCTGACCACGAATCTGGTCCACAATTTTATAAAAACAATCCAATTCTAGCATAATAACAGAATAAGCAATAATAAACAATAAACAGAATCATTAACAACATTGGATGTTTCATAATGAAATGGTTTCAAAGTTCAGAGGATCAATATGGCATTTTCAAAGCTTAGCTGTTGGGTAATGAAAGAATTGGATAACAAAGGAATCAGTGTTTCAAGGTTTCAAGGATTTTTCCTTTCAAAGCATAGGAACAATGGTTTGAGTGTGTGGGTAATTCGATTCAGTGTTTGGTACTTAGTTTGTATGTATTTGTGGAGTAGTATCGTATACTTGAGGTTCGTATTTGGGTATGCAATAATCAATGGCTTAGAAAGAATAGGGTTTACGGCTCAAGAGCAATAACTGGAATCAGGGTTTGGGTTTCAGTGCTTCAAAGCACTTGCAATATCAACAGGACTACTAAGTACCACAATATCTCGAGAAAGTTCAGAACACTTGCCTGGTGTTAGCTTACTACACTGAACTCGCTTCCAATCTCAACCATCTCACTCCTCAACTACCTGTTTCCCTTTCCTACGTCTTGCCTCTTCTGCTCACATATCAAAAATATCTATCAATGTTCAACTCATATGATTCTATTCAACACATACTTCTATCTACCCTTCGTTTCACCCAAATTCGATTAGCGGATTGAAAGTTATGTAATGAACAAGTAAACATCGAATATACAGACCGACAGTCAACCAACAAGTCACATATAACACATAATACGTCACATAATCAATGATATATTTATAAAGAAGTTTCGGGTCATAAATAGGCTTTCTGGTATTTAAAATGATTTTTAAAACATTTTTCGGAATTAAAACGGGTCGTTGGATCAATTTCGGGGCAATAAATAGGGTTCGGTTGGCCAATTCTGGGTTCGAAACAATTTTATAATAATTATCGAGCCTTGGAAATAATTTAGAATAATATTTTAAAGCTCGAAACTTTTTTTTTCGGAATTTTTTTAAATCATTTTTAAATAATTAAATCTAATTAAATAATTAATTAAAATCAATTAATAATTAATTAAATCAATTAATCAATTAATTTTTGAATTAATTGACCAATTAATCAATTAAAAGTAACTGAAATTAATTAACTAATTAATTCAGATTTATTTTTGAATTAAAAATAATTTTCGGAATTTAAATAATAATTTTTAGAATTTTCAGAAATTAAAAATGAATTTTTATAATGAAAATAAATAGGAAATATGATTTTTAAACATTTTTAAAACAGGAATCCTAAATTGGCAAAGTCTGGAAACTTCAGGGACCAAACTGCATCGTCCCCAAAAGTTCAGGTATCAAACTGCAATTTTACACCCCCATCGCCGGAAAATGCAGGGGTTGCCGGAGAACACGATTCCGGCCTCCTCACCTTACCACAAGCTCCAGATCGCATCTACAAACTACCAGGAATACAACCATGCAATCAAAACAACCTAACAATCCTTGAGTTGGCCGGAATTTGGCCGTAAAGTTTGCTAGTTTCCGGCGAACTTCAAAAATATTCAAAACACAGCTCCCTTCTCTACAGACCTCGTTGATTCATGAAACTTATACGACTGGATTGCAAATTTCACAGAGAACACAATCCACTATACCACAACATCTATCTATTCCAGAATAAGAAACCCCCAAATTTAAATTAAAAATATTCATACGGGTTATAAACCCTAATTTTGAAACTCGAAAATTAAACTTAAATTTGAACATGTTATTGAACTCCAAATCAGACGTATAATATATCAAAATCATCAGGAAAACAAGCTCTACAACATGCAATCATCAAATCATACAAACAATCATCCGAACAAAAATTCATATTTTTAATAAAATTAATTCGAAAATAAATAAAAATATAGAAAATAAACCTTGATTTCTGCAGTAAAACGAAACTCAGAATCTGACAGAACACTTCAAATCCTTTGGATTGAGTACTCGAGCTTTGAAAACAGAGATCGGTAACGCCTTCGTTTTGCTATTTGATTCTTAGAACAGTTTATGAAATTAGGGTTTTTCTCTGAAAATTATATAATTATCTGTCTGCAAATGAGTTTGATACGAAATAAAATACGGTAAAAGGCTATTTATATTTACGGAAAATTAGTATCCCGTTGGATCATTCCGGATATAAAACGGTACATTGATTTATATAAACTGATCCAAACGGTATCGGTTTTCAGGATAATTATCCAAATCAGTACAATTTGTACTGCGGTCTTGGTCTCAGCGCCTGGTTACACGTATTACGAAGTGATAATTGTGATAGTTTAATAAAAAGCTCCCGTTTTTTGAAAATACGAGTTTTATTGATTTACCGAAACGAATATTGTATAGAAAATGTTACGACGGGACCCGCGCAGGACAAACCGTACGCCGGATCAAAAAAGTCAAAACATGGAAAATATTCGGAATATTACAATTAGGTTAGGAAGGAGTTCTCGGAAAGTTTCGGGTTCCAAAAACGTAACAACGGATGACGTCGGTTGGTTCCCGTTTTTATAAAATAGATTTTAAATATCCGAAAAAAGATTTTATAAATTTCATATGATTCTTATAAATTCATAAATCATCATAAAAATAATTAGGAAGATATGACAATTATCTATATTTTATTTTGGACATATAAAAATTAAAATACTCAATTAATATTATTTTTGAATATCCAAATACAGATAACACTTAACAATTAATTCGCAGAATAGATACTGAACACATATATTAATTAACTATTTAATAACAAATAATTACACGATATATCCCGGATATTACAAAAATCATCATTGAAGAACCCTTTGGATACTGTGTATAAGACACCTAAGCCTGATAAAAAGAAGCTTCTGTCAAGATCAATTGCTTTCTACAAAGATCCAGCTGATTCAGCTTCTAAAAGAAGAATTGCTAAAATTTTCATTAATGGGAAAGAAATTTGTGTGGTGGCTGGACATCCTCAATTTGCTCAAGCAAAGAGAGAAGAAAAGGCTAGATTGAAGCAGGAAAAGAAGACTAAACAAAAGAAAGAGCAAATTGATATCTTGGCCAAACTACATGCTGTAAATACATCACAACAAATTCCTTCTCAACCATCTGAAGTTATTGAATCAAAGAAGCAAGTTGAACAACAGAAGAAATCTCCAAGAATCAAGGAATTGGCTAAAAGAACTAAAAGGATACTGGACATTGTTGATAAAGAATTGAAGAATCAATTTCCCAAGGAATCCACTCCAACTACAACTCAAGCATCAAAAACCTCTGTGGTATTTGAAGATATCAAAGTTGTGGATCCTTACAGGAACATCCATGGTGAACTTATTGTGCCTAAGGATGAACAAGTAGAATGGGAGAACATACCAATTCCTGACTTCTATTTGCCAATCCTTAACAATCCAAGAAGAACAAAGTCAAGAGCAGTCAAGAAAGTGAAGCTGTCACCACTCAAATCCAAATCTCTAGTCAAAGCTCAATCTAAAGTCAGTAAGGGAGATTACATGTACTTGTGTGACATCAAAAAATTTTCTGATCTAAACTTCTATCTAGATGAACTAGATGAAGTGAGAGGAATTGATGCATACAGAAACCTACCTGAAAGGTTAGTGTTCAAGTACAAAGAAGGTAAGGAGATTCAGTGGCCACTTCACAGGATCCTTCAAGAAAGCCAAGCTGTACTGATTAAAGTTTATTCATCCTTCAAGAAGAACTTTGGGTTCAATATTACTGCAAGAAGATTGGTACTGAAGAAGATTGAAGAACTAAGGAGTGTTAGAGCTAAATATGCACTCCCAAAGACTCTAATTATCCCCTACACAGGGAGAAGAGTGCATCTAAGGCCCTACTGGATGATGGAGTTCATGGATGATAAAGGAGTGAGAAGATTTTTCAGATTAGAAGACCAATTGAGCATCTCCAGCAATGAGACTCTTTTGGAAATGCAAGGAAAGTTAAATCTCTCAGAATCTGATGAACTGGAATTCCACAGGCAGCTCCAAAATCAGATTGAGGAAAACAACAGAAAGCTTGGAAAGAGATCCAAACCTTCAAGGAACTAGATAAATCTTCTATGCTAGAGGAGCATCTTGAAAATGACCGTGAGCAAAAATTTGTACATTTTGTTAATTGAAGCACTTTCAAGTATTATCTACTATCTTTTAAAAGTTGTATTTTTAAGATATTTTGTTATCATCAAGTGTCTATTAATTTATGGCTATAATTCCAGTAGACATAAATTGGGGGAGATTGTTGTGTATATGTTGTGTACTTGATGATTTCATGAACAAAACATCTTGGTAGATTTTACTTAGTAAAATTATGTAGCACTCGACGGATAAGGTTCATAGTCCCGACGGATGACTCAATATAGTCCCGACGGATGATGACTTATTATCCATCGAGTGAGTAGCTTATGTAACAATAAGTCTGTAGCACATTTCTGCATACACATTATTTAGAATCTGTAGTAGTACTTAAGTCATGTTGACTTTAGTTAGATATGCAGAATAGGTTGATTAATTGTACATAGATGATGTCTTGTAATTCTGCATAAGTGAAATGAAGTCAAGTGCCTGATTGCTACCCGACGGATAAACAATTCGACGGATGATCAACAACCCGACGGATGATCAATAACTCGACGGATGATCATGAACCCGACGAATAAAGAATTCAAATATCTGTTGATAGTGACAACACAGTCACATGCGTCGAGTGGATGTAAATGGAATGTGGTAGCCTATTCAACTAGGTTTTCGAGAACAAAGAAGCATTGCCATTTCCATGCTATTATGAAGATATTCAAAGATGCTGGAATAGAGTAATGAAATAGCATTGTAATAGACTAGATAGTTTTTGTTTTATTATCCTGTCTCATTACTTTGCAATCTTAGTGAGATATAAACCAAGTAATAGCAACTAAGGAACAAATCAGAGATACACGCAGAGGAACATTTGTAAGCAGAATTCTTAGCATTTCTCTCCATTCTTAGTTGTTCAATATTTGTAAGCAGCTGTGAGCATTTTGCACACAGAGTTCTCTCGATATATATTATATATCTCTGGTGGAATCATTCAAATCCACCAAAAAAAATTTAAAGGCTCTTGTTTTAAATTACTTGTGTTTTGATTCATTTAAGTAACTATTCCGCATTGTGCTAATCAATTCACACTTATATATATATATATATATATATATATATATATATTCGAGTTAGAATATTTTCAATCAAGAAAAAGTTTCAAGAATTCCATTCAACCCCCCTTCTGTAATTCTTGTTATATTCTTAAGGGACTAACACTTCACCTAGACAAAGAAGTAGAAATGAGGGCTTAAAAGAGGCGGTGACTGGTTAGTGTATTTTTCTTTTCATTTGTGTGTCATTTCACCTCCTCACACTTATCGGAAGCAGTGATGTCAAATATCAGACATGGCCCAAAATTCTGGCCCAAATGGGTCAAAAACTAAAATCGTATTTATATATATATATATATATATATATTGATAATGATAAATTAAATATTTTCATATTTGATATAAAATTTCGAAAGAACTAATATTAACATAAACATATTTTAAAATTACAATTTAATTAAAAAATTATTATATGTATTATATAATAATATGCACTATATAGTTCAGAAAACTGAATGATAACTTAAAAAATTATAATAATTTTTAAAAATTATTAAAAATTGATATACAATTTTTTCATAATTTAAAAATGCCAAATAATATCTTAGATCCTCTACAAAGTTAAAATGGGTACAAAATCTATAAAAATGATTTATTTATGAATTCAAATAAAGTAATATATTTTATGTGAATACTAAATCTCAAGTATGTGTTTTCTTTTTTTTTTATAATATATAAATTCGAGTTTAGTTTTTATTTTAACTCGACCAAATTAACATCTTCACATATACTATTACAGCAGAAGAAAATATTTTCTAAATATATTTCTGTAGAGAACATATGTGGCAAAATTAATTTTACGTTATAAATAAATTATGGTTTATTATAATTTAACCCTTAAAGTATCATCGAAAATACACAAAAATCCTCAAAGTACAAAAACGTGTCTCTGCGTCCCTGAATTACGGCTTTTGTAGGTATCGACCCTTGTTAAGAGATATAATAAATATATATTATAAATAGGACAATATTGGGACATGATAATAAATTAGAATATTGTGAAGATATGATTTATTTTCGTTATTATGAGATATTAAACTTGTTGACCACGTCTTGTAATCTATATATACCAGATTATTATAAATGAGTAACTTTGAGAGCATATTTATCATGGTATCAAGAGCCTAGATTATCCTTCCAAGAGTGTACGAGCACGAGAAGAAAAAATACTATGAGAGTTCGTGGTGTAAGATAGAATAAAAAGGTAATGACATATTATGATTATTTCTTGACTAGAAGCAGTGAAGATGACCCAATAATCGTTTCTTGATTGGAGACGATAAAAAGAATAACGGCTATTTCTCGATTGGAAGCGATGACAACCATTGATAACGATGGTGGATTTTAAAACATACCATGTTAATTTAATGACAACAAAAAGAAGATTTTTATAATAAGTGATAGAGATTACGACAAGGATAAGATGACCAATACGAGGATGAAGATTTGAACAGAAAGAGAAAACAGATTCAAGTGGTTGATTAAGGTGCACGATTCAGAACAAGAAAACTGAATTAAATGGCTAATTAAAGCATATGATTCAAAACGAGAAAACTGATTCAAGTGGATTAAAGCGGACGATTTCATTTTTTATGGAAAACCCTCGATTTGAGTATCATGAGTTTGAGGGGGGTGTTAAGAGATATAATAAATAGGAAAATATGGGGACATGATAATAAATTAAAATATTATGAAGATATGATTTATTTTTTTTATTAGGAGATATTAAATTTGTTGACCACGTCTTGCAATCTACATATACAAATTATTATAAATGAGAAAGTATAACCTTGTAAGCATATTTTTCAACTTCATTTCTGGTTACCCGAGACAAAATTATCATATCGGTAGTCAGGCAGAGGGATAATATCAGAATCAATGTGTTAATATGTACAATATGCATACTTCAAGCGCCAGTTTGCTTTTTCAATTATCTTTACTCTCAAAATTATTTAAGTGTTTGTAACACATCTACATAGACAAGTAACCAAGGTTTTCTTTCCTCTTTGCAAAGTGAAGGAAGGCCAGTAAATGAATTTTAAACTTACATTGTTTTGAGACCAGTCATGGAGCTTAAATCTAGAAGTGACCATGTAATAATAATTTTCAAGATGCATGTGAATCAAGTTTCACGTTAGTACTGAAACCAGTACTAAGTAGTACCAACATGTGTTCCATTTGTTAGTTGATCTTTACTCGCATAAAAAAGTTCAATGGCAATGATGAGAGGCGGGAGCTCGGAAACCATAGTAGTAATCAATGTCAATGTTGTTGTAAAAGACATGCCTGTACTTTAAGAAGACTAAGACAATTTTGTCAATCCAAGTAAGTTGTATTGTTATCTGAATTTGTATTTTGTACTTGGAACACTTAAAGTCTGTAAAAATGTAAAGGAGCAGACTGGCGTCTTTTTCCTAAAACAGTATCAAGCCTAAAAATTCTATCTGGAAGAAGATCAAGAAGATCATGCCTCAGAAGAATTTTGAAGAAGCTTGGAGTTGAATAAATCTGTTTGGAGAAAAATATTCTAAGTCAAGATCTCTATAAGTCATAGATTTAATGTTATAGAGAAGTCATTTGAGAACTCCAGAGAGTACCGACGGATAAGCAATATCTACTCGATAGATGAGCAATATCTACTTGGGGGATGAGGAATATCTACTTGATGGATGAGCTATATATATTCGACGGATGAGCAATATATACTCGACGGATGAGCTATATATCTATTCAACGGATGAGCAATATCCACCGAGAGTAGAGAAGTCAGGAAAGCTACTCGAGAACTCAAGAAGATATCGACAAGCCAATTTTAAAGAACTGAAGGTTGGAGATATCGACAAGTCATTCTATCACTAGAGAACTCCGAGTTATCGATAAGTCACAGTGAAGATTTGAAGACTAGAGATCTCGACAAGCTGAAGACCTCTACAAGTCAAACTCAATATGGAATGCTAGAGATCTCGATAACCCTATGTACTTATCCAGATGTCAAGTGTTCTATTAATTCAAACTGGAGATCTCGAAGTACAGTCTCAAAGTACAGAATTGCAGATCAATTTAATATCCAAGATGAACAATTAACGAACAATCCAACAGCTGGATTGACAAGTCTACAAAAAACAGCTTGAAGAGTGTGCAAGATCAATGGCAAAGATTAACTGACAGGGGAATATTAAAGTAAACACGAGATGCTAAAGATATGCTAAGCCAGAAATGGAAGATCTACTTTTCTATAAATAGAAATGACAAGTGACAGTTTAGAAAAGCTAATAGCATGTTCATTTTCCACTATGTAAACCAACAGTTAACTGAGTTATAAAGTTAACACTGGTGCTCTAGTTAGAAGTAACAATTTAGATCAAATCTCTTGTATCACTCTCAAGAAGAAGATGAGCTCTTTAACATCAAAGAGCTTATAAATTTTGTAGCAAAACAGTCTTAATTTTTAATATAAAAATTAAGTGAGTTTTGAAGATTTATGTTCTTTATTTTATGCAAGTTTAAATTTTGCATGAACACTTTTCTATACAAGATTTAATTTACTTTGTTCAACCATTAACTTTCAAGAAAAGCCTAAAATCAGAAAAACACATTCACCCCCTCTGTGTGTGATTCATTACCTAACAAGTGGTATCATAGCAAAATCTGAAAGTAAACAGATTCAAGATCTTGGAAGGATAAATACACATAAAATCAGTAGCATCAAAATTCCTACCTTTGACAAAGCTAACTACACTCTTTGGAAAAAGAAAATGATGTTGTTTATCAGGATGGCCAATCCATTCTATATTCAGATTCTCAAGAATGGACCCTTCATTCCTATGGTAAGAGTTGAGGAATCTACAGATGGAGACATGGTCATACCAGCTCATTATGCTCTAAAAGATCCTGCTGAGTATTCTGATCCTGAAAAGGAGAAATTTTCCCTGGATAGTAGCTTGCAAATGATATTGATTGAGTCACTTGATAATGTGATGTACAACAATATTATCAACTGTGACACTGCCAAGCAGATATGGGAAAAGATTGAGATACTATATGAAGGAACTGAGGAGGTTAGATCTAATCAAAGAAGGATACTGATTTCACAGTATGAGGGTTTCGTGGCTAAGCCTAAGGAAAGCATTACTGATGTGTTTGAAAGATTCAATAAGCTGATATTTAACTTGCAGCTTCATGACAAATACTATGAAGTTGAAGAAGTGAATCTAAAGTTCTTTCTTACTCTCCCTGACCATTTGGAACAGAAAATCTCAGCAATCAGGGAAGGGAGAGACTTGAGCTGAATAACTCTAGAAGTTCTATATGGAATTCTCAAAACATATTAACTAGAGATGATTCAAGACAATCTTAGAGGTTTGGTCAAAGACATGTTGTGGATGGATCAAGTGCTTTAATTTTAAATGAAATCCACTCCCTCAATGATGAACTAAGATCCCAAACTTCAGTTGCCTCAACAAGTGAGCAGAGAACAAATGATTCACAGGAGCAAGTCATACTAGAGTTGGAAAAGGATGAGTTCTACACTCTTGAAGAACTGGATGAGCTAGATCAGTCAATGGACTATCTAGCTAGAAAATTCTCTAACATTAGAGTAAAAAAGCCAAGGTACTTCAGAAATAAAGGACAATCCTTCAACAAAGACAACAGCTGGAAAGAGAAAGGGAAGTATAATTCTGACAGCAAGAGTGGTTACAAAACTGGATTTGCTGACAGATCTAATATAAGGTGCTTCAATTGTGATGAACTAGGCCACTTTGCTAAAGAATGCAGGAAACCTAAGAAGGTGAAGAAAGACAAAGCTTATCTTGAACTGGAAGCAAAGTATGAAGCTCTTCTGAAAAAGCAGCAGAGCAAAGCTTACATTGCGGAGGGAAAGTGTTGGGATAATTCAGATAATGATGAAGATGAGGAAGTTGGAAACTATGCTCTAATGGCTTTGGAGCAAGGTGAATCATCCTCATCAAAAGCACAGACACCAACTCTTACCACTATTGATTTAAACATGAATCAATAAAAGAAAACTGTTGAGATAAGCACAGAAATGTTTCACATTCACACAAGCATGGTTGCTGCTAATGAAGAAGTTAGCAGATTAACAAAGATGAATAAGAAGCTAGAGAGTGAGAAACAAGAAACTGAATTGTTGCTAGTTGAGCTTGAAGCTTTAAAACAAGAAAATGCTTATCTCAAGAACAAGCTCAAGTGTGCAAATGAAATTGAAGTAGTGTTAAGGGAGAAGCTAGAAAAGAATGAAGTAAAGATGAAATCTTTCAGAAATGCATCTGAACTGGTCGAACAGTATCATGAGAAGAATAAGCCATGTGCAAACATTGCTATTGGCCTTGACTATGATGACATAAGTGACAAAAAGAAAACTATATGTGACAAAGGGAAAGCCAAGAAGACTAAGAATGCTCCAACCTTTTTGAAAGAGGTTAATGCACCTATATTCAAGGCATGTGTAGTCAACTTCAGTGAAGAAGAATTGAGTATCAAGCAAGAAATTGCTAATAAAGATAAAGAAAAGAAAACTGAAGAATCAGTTCAGTCTTCCAATACTGAAGAGAAACTCATGAACAAACAAAGTCCCAAGACTCCTGTTCAAGAAACCAATACTGAAGATGCAAGAAAGAGAAAGAAAAATAGAAATGGGAAAATAGGGATAAACAAAAGCAATAATTTTGCTTATGTTGCAAATGCTCCTAGAAAAAATGTGAAAAATGTGGCTCTACAAATCATCTAACTCACCTTTGTAAAAAGGTTATTAGCAAGCCAGCTAAAGGAACTTGCAAATACAATGAAGCAAACTCTAATGATCCCTATTCATTCTGTGACAAGTTTGACTGCATTCCTTGCAACATGAAGGTAATGAAGAGTTTCCACAAACTGAGAGTAGACCTTAATGAATCAAGAAATGAGTCTACATCATAAGAAAAACATGCACAACAATTACTGAATTCTGTTTCGTCTAAAATTACTCATTCTACCTCTACTGAACAAGTTACCGAGAAGAAACTACCTAACACTACTTGGGTTTCCAAACATACTTAAGACTTATTGTGTGCAGGGCAAGTGAAGAAAGTCATCTGGATCATAGACACTGGATGTTCCAGGAATATGACTGGTGGTAGAGCCCTGCTATCACAGTTTGAGGAGAAAGATGGCCCATTGGTGACCTTTGGAGACAACAACAAAGGATTCAAAATGGGATATGGCAAGATTGTTCTGAAAATGTTGTCTTTAAATGATGTAGCACTGGTAGCTGATCTTGAAGTGAATCTTTCTAGAATTAGCATATTGTAGACAATAGTCTCAAGTCATATTCAACAAGAAGAATGCACTGTTATCAGCACGAAAACCAGTTAAGTTACTATGAAGGGAGCAAGGAAAGGAAGCTTGTTTGTTGAAGATTTTGACTCAACAAATAAGGATGGTATTTGTTGCTTATACACCAAGGTATCAGGAAAAATAAACAAGCTCAAGTTGAAGGTTGTGATGTCTGTCTAAGAAAATGAAGAAACTACTCAACAAGAGAATCATGGAAACAGTAGCTCATCTCATACACCTGAGTTTGGCTGCACAACCTCAGGGGGAGTAAGAGGATCTTCAGATACTGGAAGGAAGCTCAACCTGGGATCATGGTATCCCAAGGGAATTAGTTATGGAGTTGTTGGACTCACAAATATAGATTTTGCTGAATGGAAGGTTTCCAAAAAGAGTTCCAATGGAAGGTGTCAACTTTGTCTTTCAAATACCTGTATCCTGATATTGCATTAAGCTCATTTTTGTACCAACAGAAAAACATCTAGCTGACATTTTTACTAAACCTTTGGATGAAGCAACCTTCACTAGACTTGTAAGTGAAATTGGAATGCTCAATTCTTCATCCTAAGGCAAGAACTCAGCTAATGGTTTGCAGCAGATTAATCTCTAGTAAATCAAAATTAATTTGATTAAATTGGAAATTAACTGAAATGTGAATTATAAATATTTCAGAAATCTCTGTATATTTGTTTTTCAAATTCAATTAACTTGGAATTTTTCAAATTCTGAGTAAACTGCTTAGTTGTTAATTTACATTCTTAATATGTAAAATTAACTCAATAAGTATAACCAAAAGTATTTAGAGAACTAAGTTCTCGATAAGTATAAATTGACTTCTCGACAAGTCATTTTAGGACTTCTCGAGTGAGTCCTCGATAAGTCAACTTACTGACTTCTCGAGTGACTTCTCGATAGGTTTAAAATGACTTATCGATAAGTCCTTGTAGAGTTCTCTAATAGTGTTCATTCACAGAGTTCTCTACAAGTACAATTCTTGACTTATTAAAAACTCAGAACTGAGATAATTTAAATTAATAAATTATTTTGGTAAAATACTTTTGGAAAATCTATTCTAATTTTATTTTGAATTTATTCAAGTAAAGGTTAGAATTAGTTCAGTCCAATCTTTGGACAAACTGGGTATTTATTTGACATTTCGTTAAGTCAAGTTTGAGTTCTCTCTAATAGTAATTTAAATGACTTCTCGACATGTACTTCACTTCTCTTAATGACTTCTCGATAGAAAAGCTTCAAATGTCTATTTTTGAGTTCTCGACAAGTCATCTTCTTTTACTATAAATACCCAGACTTCTCGATACATACTATTACTCACAGCTTTCGAGATCTAAAGTGACCTAGCTTTCAATTCAAAACCGTTTTCTCTCTCGTTTTTCATTCCTTCTCAGAAAATTCTCTTATCCATTCATTCTCATCAATCAACAATGGCCCAAAATATTGCTAGGACATTTATTCCAGAGAAAAAAACCAACTATCTTGCTTTCACTGATGCAAACCAATCTCTTGATAATTTCAAAGGGTTTGTGAAGCTGTTGTCTGAATCTTATCTTGTATGTGCTTTGACTGCAAATCCAGTACTGTTAGACGTGCTGTATGAATTCTGGACAACAACTGTAGTGAGAACTGATGTTAACAATAACTCTCTTTATTTGGTGGTGACATGTACAATTGGAGGCCAACGAATAGAATTCAATGACCAGGATGTGAACAGAGCCTTGGGACTTCCAACTGAGAATCTGGTGGAGGTACCAATTCCCGATGAGCTGACTGAGTTCGTGGACTTCATCAATTATGGTGGAAGAATCAACCTGTCAAGCTTAAACCGAACCAATTTAAGGAGTGGTCATTCATCTTTGACTCTGTAGTAAGGGCCTTTACTTGCAGAAAAATAGGATATGACAATATCTTAAGTGTTGTGCAAAAGTTGGTGCATTCAATTGCCCACAACAGACACCTGAATATTGGTTTGCTGATCCTGGAAGAACTTCCAACCAGGCTGATTATGCCTCTAACAGCTAGAGGTAAGGAAATTTTCTTTCCTAGATTTATTATGTCCACTTTAAATAATAAAGTAGCTGGCATACACCTACTGAATGGTATAGATAGTACTAAAATAGGCAACTGTAAGCAAGTGTCTAAAATAATATTTGGCTCACTTACTACAAAGAATAAGGTGAATGTAATTCAGAAAATCACTCCATTTATGTTGGAAATATTTAGGACTTATCCTTATCCTATTCCTGACCTGAGATCCAATACACAATCTAGTACAGCTATGATTCCTGAACCTGTGGAAGTACAAACACAGGATTACCAACAGGGATCTTCCCATGCTGCAACCATTCTTTTACAACCTTTAAAAGCTAGGAAACCAACTATCTCATCTTCCCAAAAAGGTGAGGTCAGTAAAAGGAAGAGAAAGGGGATAAGCCTAGATGTGATAACTGAGAGTGGTGAGGAGGGAGCTGAAAAAGAACCACCTCTGGTCAAAAGATCCAAAAGGAGTAAACAAAATGAGCTGACCACTATATCCTCCTCTACATCCTCTCAACAGGATGCAGTTGTAAAAACAACCAGGAGTGAGTCTATACAGCCTGCACAAGAAGCAATTCAAGTGTATGGTAGGAGAAATAAGGAAGGCACGCATTGTGAGAGCACATCTCTTGAAACTCCCCCCTTTATTCAGGGGGAGCTGCCAACACTCACAACTGAGCAAGAATCTCTTCTATCTAATATTTCTTCTATTTCAATTCCACTTGAATCCATTTCTCAAGGGCACCAAAAATCAAGTGACTTAGCTCAAGAAGCTTTGCTCACCACCCAGACACCTCATTTAGATGGTGAGAGGCTGCATGTTGGGGTAGACCTTGATGACACCATTACAAATATAGGGGATTCATCAGTCTTTACTGAAGACCCCATGGATACCTCTAATGCACCTTCATATGCAAAACAGTCTTCATAGATTGAAAGGTTTGAGGGTAGTACTCCTGAGGGGGAGCTATCTAAATCCTCTCCAATTCAATTGGAGGTTCCTTATGAAGGAACAACTCCCCTCATAACCCTAGCAAAAATTGCCTCTGCAGTTGAAGCTAGGAGTACACTTGCCCATGATCCTATCATTTGGGAGGCAAGCATAGCACATTCAAGTGCTAGTGTGTTGCAAGACACACAAGGGTTTGAGACTGGTGCACATGACAATAACCCAATCAAATCCCCTCCAATTCAATTGGAGGTTCCCACTACAAGTGGAGGATAACACAATGTCAAAACCACAGAGCAATATGTGAGTCAAACTGTGATCTCAGTCACAGGAGTTTCTGATGAACAATCCACCTCTCAACCTCAAAAACCTCACATACTATCTCAGTGGCTACAAGAATCTGCCTCTCAACCAACCTCTATAAATAATCTACTAGTAGAGTAGATCTCTAGACTGGCCAACATCTCACAGCATCTTCTAACTTCAGACATGAGCAACTAAGACTATCAAGCTATCATGCTTGCTTATAATGAAGAGGTTGAGGAGCAAAAAGGAAAAATTGTCAATGATGTTGAGCCAGATGGGAATGTGGATGTATGGCTATCTGATGACTTTGCCTTAGAGATGAATCAAGTTCTGGCCAGATTTCGAGAAGAATATGTTACTATTCTGAGCAGCAATACAAGAGACTTGGATCCAGAAGCTGTCTATGTTAGGTCACACACACTGTAGAAGGGGGTTGAATACAGTGTTTACTACAATCAAATCGAATATAAGAACTCAAGTAACAGAAAATAGATTTTATTCAACACAATAAACTCTGTTACAATATGGAATTGTCCTCTCTCAGTGATGAACAAATTATCACGAGAGCTGCTAGGGTTACAAAGAATAATAACTTCGATAATAATAACACTTATAGTGTAAACCCTATGCATGTGTTTATATACTACACAATTACAAGATAATGTTCTAATTGATATGGAATACAATTCTGCTTCCTAAAATATATCAACTAGTTATCTTTTCTTCCAAGTATTCTATTCTTCATAGAATTCTTTCTTCATGCATATTTCTTTCTGTCTTAGTCTCGATCTTCTTTCCTTTCAATCAGCCGCCTACCTTATCTGAAAGTCTCCTTAAGTCCTAATATTATCTCCTGATAAATATCTTCTGATAACTTAAGTTCTAATATCTTAAGTTCTGTCTTCAGTATAAGTGTTGATTTCCAGTTAAGTACTGATTTGTCCTGTTAAGTAAGATCTGAAAACTAAACACAAATCATATTACATATGACATTATCAAATATATCTAACAATCTCCCCCAACTTGTAAATTAGCATAATATATAGGTTTAACAGATATTTGATGATGTCAAAAACATTAAGTACAAATGCATGAGAATTTGACTAGATAACTACAACTTACAGTCCTTTCAGCTTTACCATCTTAAGGTCTGATAACAGCTTCAATCTGTATACACTTCAGAATTTAAGCAGTTGTAGATCTTTAACTTGGCTTTAATTTCTGATCTCTTCGATATCGGGAGTTGTTCTGAGATAGTTCTTCAATAAACATCTCTCAGCATATTCAAGTTCATTGACCATCCTCCTTTTAGCATTTATCAATTGAGTTGTATCTTCACCAGTTTGAAAAATAGCTGATCTGAGATCATTTATCTTAGCTTTTCTTATCTCCTGATCTAGTCTGATCAGATATGTCTTGTCAGACTCTAGATTGAATTCCACATCCTTATAACCCAGAAAAGTAGTTATAATCTTAGCAGAGTTAGGCTTCATTTTGACAATATCACCTTTGTGATCTCTGTACTTGGGACAGTATGTGATGTCAGACTTTACAGAATAAAGCTTCTTCTATCTTTGAATTTGAGATTTTAAATAACCTGCAGCACTATGTGTTAATCTTTCTTTCACTTGAAGTAGAAATAGAACATGTTCCAGTTCCTCAAAATACTTCAGTGGTATAGCATTCTGCCTAATCTGGTATACCCTTCCATCTGTCATAAAATATAACAAGATATGTTCTTTCAAAAAGGTATGGTAAACCATTTATACAGATTCAAGTCGATTCAATCTTTCAGGAGTTGCTCCAACACCTGGTTCACTTAAGGAAGTTGGATCATTGGTAGTGTTATGTACTCTTCTTTCATCAGAGCTACCCAATCCAGATTTATCTCTTGCTTCCTTTCATGTAACAACTCTTGCTTCAAAACCACTTGTTGCAGTCTTCAAAAGTTATGCATGTTTAGCTTTGGTGAATCCTGGTAGGAGTATCTTTGAAGGTTTAACATGAGCAATGTCAGAGGTTTCCTTTTCCTTATCTTCTGATATCAAGCCAACTTGAGATATGTCAGAGGTTGCTTGCTTCACTATCATATCAGAACTTACTACATCTTGACTCTGAACAACATGAGCCATGTCAGAGGTTGTTTGAAAAATCTTCTTTTGCATCAGAGTAAGATTAGCATCTTCTTCATCAACAATTATTTCTTCATCCATTACTGTCATATAAACCTTTACAGGTTCATCAACTTTTTCTTTGCCCATGGACCTTGGATCAATTTCCACTTGTAATTTGGCTTTGGTTTCCTCAGAACTTGTTCTTTCCTTTATCACAATACCCTTAGGCTTTGGAAATTTCTTTTCAACAACAGAAGCTTTAGATTTTGTCTTGACACCTTCTGCTTTGAGTCTAGCTTCATCTTCCTTTAGAATCTCAAAGTCCATTCCTGGATTTTCTTTAAGAAATAACCGCTTTGATATTTCTTCATCAAGTTCCAGATGTTCACCAGAACTTATCCTTTTACCAGTATCAGAACTTATTCTTCTCCCAGTATCAGAACTTGTTCCTTGACTTGTAATTCTAGCTTTACTTGATGAAAATCCGTTGCCTTGACCTTGATCTCTACCCTTGTTAGAGTTTCCCTAGTCATCATTTCCATCATCCTTTCCCTTCAGTGTCTAAATAGATTTGCATTTGGACTTAATCACTTTCTCCCCCTTTCTGGCATCAGCAGGTAAAAGAAGAGAGACAAGCAATTCGACTGAGGATTGGATCTCATTGAGTTGATTTTGATGAGAAGCTTGATTCTTCAGAATTTCATCAATTTGAGTTTGTTGCTTCTCCTGAGTTTTCTCAATGTAGGCAATTCTGTCAAAGGCTGTCTTGAAAGATGAAGGCTTCACTGTAGGAACTGAAGGTTGAGGTTGAGAAGTTTGAGGTGTTTGTGTAGAGGTGGTAGGTGCTGATGGATGAGGTTCTGATGGTTGGACATCAGGATATAGTTCAGTGTATTTAACTGGATCATAGGTTATTAAGGCTTGTTTGACAGATAAAGGAACTAGGAGGGGTCTTAACACAGCCTTCTTATTATCATTAGATAATAAGTCATTAAAAGCTCTTTTAGCTAGTCTGAATGATGAAATTAATTCACTAGCTGATTGGGGCTTATCTTCACAACAAAAACTATAGATAAGCTGACAGAATCTAGCAAAGTAAACAGTATTTCTGTCTTCTATCATTCTATCCCCAATAAAACCTAAGACAGCACTTGCATAATCAAAATTAGTTTGATTTATGAGTGCATACCCGATTTGTTGGCTGAATATGGGGATTGCATCGAAATTAGAACATTTGTTTGCAAAAGCCTTGGTTATGCAATCAAAGAAGAAACTCCATTCCCTCCTTATGTAAGATCTGTAATAACCCCAATTTTTAGGAAATTTTGAAACCCTTATTAATAGTGTTTTTGCTGAATGAGAAAACTTTTCATGCCACACTATGTAAGGGTTCTGATATGGATATTCTGGGATATTATTAGTACTCTATGTAGTATATAAGTGTATGTAAAGATCGTCAGAATCCAATTCCGAACACTTTGGTTTTTCCCGGAAATACCCTAGATGCGGAAAGAATTGAGTATAAGGTAACAGGATAAAAAGGATTTAAATTAAAGGATTATAATAGAGGATCATAAAAAGGAATATAATATACTGAGAAAGGTTAAGGGAACCTAAGTAATAAGATCCCGGGTATGATCCTTCAAACGATAAACGAGAACGAAAGTTAAGCGAACCGTATAACAGATCAGCGGTCATTAGGCAAACAATTAGGAAGTTAATCAAAGGGATTAGAGAGGATGATGTCACCCAACCAATGAGAAGAGGACAAGGAGGGGAGGATGACATCATGAGGATGACACAAGCATGACATGGGAAGGAAGGAGATGTGGTGGCTTTTTAACCACACAAAATCAAGGACAACTAGGTAATTTACTAAAACAAACACAAAAATCAAACCAACCAAGCCAAGCAAATCATTTTTCATCAAAATCAAAAAGAAACCAAGGCATTGTTCTTCATGCTCTCGGCCAAAACAGAACCAGCACACTAAAACTGCTGTATCTCCTTCATTTCTCACTCAAATATTGTGTTCTATAGCTCATTGGAAAGGTATTGAGATGACCTACAACTCTTGTTCACAAGTCTCGTCCAAATAATCATGGTAAGACCCTCATTTTTACAGTTCTTTAAATCGGACTTTTAGAAACTTCAAAGCCTAACTTTGTGTTCTTGATTTCTTTGGAAAGATCAAGCTTGTAGGAGGCTCCCTAAGGCTTCCTACCAACTTAACACCTCCCAAGGAAGGTATAAACTTCAAACCCTAGCCTTTACTTTATTTGTTAGTAAGTTTAATGGTTGGTTTTGTGAAATGAGAAGCATGGATTGTGATTATTAGTAGTTTGGTTTGATTTGGAAGTGTTTTAGTAATTGAAGCTTGATTATAGTTCATAGGTCTTGATTGTGGTTGTTTGAGTTGAAAACCTTGGATATTATGGACTGATGTGGTATGGTTTCGGTGAAGTTTTGTTGTATTGATGGTTATGAGTTGGTTGGTGGTTAATTGGAGTAGTTTAAACATTGGTAATCGCGTAAACATAGCCGTCATAACGTCCGATTTTCTTTAGACTGTTTTTGTGCATAACATTAGGACCCGAAGACCCCCTGCTAGATTATGACCACTGCCATGTTTAGATAGCTCATGTTACGAGCTTCGTTTTGATATGTAGTTCGTTCGATTCCGATGCACGGTTTAGGAGAAACGACCGTTTTAAGTAACGGCATTTCGCGAACGAAACATTTCCCCTCGCCTTACTTTGAAACCTTGGTTAAGGATCTTAAATGACTAATTGGGGTAAGAAACATTTATGGTAAGTGTGTTAGGCAGTTGGTAAGACACTCGCGAAGGAATCGCTTTAAAACTCGTAAAGGTTAAATTATTAAAAATGGTGGAGCCGAGGCTACTCGAGTGACTTAAGCGAGTCAGTAAGCGCAAAACAAGCGTTAGAGTCTAAGTTAGTTAAAGTATAGACTTACAAGTGACTTTGGTTTAATTCCAACTTACTTGTTGTTTATAGGTTACCAGACTCGTCCCGAGACATTCGTAACCCCCAGTCGCTCAGGCAAGTTTTCTACCCGTTATACTGTTGTTGTGATGTATATATGTATATGCATTATCTTGTGATAGATGCATGTTGGTTAATTAGCAAATTTTGCGATATATTGAAGCATGCTGATATGGTATATATATGCATGCCTGTTTCGTATTCTTGTCATATATATCTGTTGGTTCAGTTGATAATACCTATGCTAGAGAATAGCGGTAATTTGCATATACCCTTAGTATAGGGACCCAAAGGTGAAAACAATTTCTAAAACCGGGAGTCGAGGATCCCGAGTAGATTATATATATATATATATTTATATATATATATATGGTTATAGTTTTCAAAACTATTAATCGAATAAGGTTTATTCGATAACTTTATTTTATTAATGAATATTATCTTGAATATTCATTCGAGGACATATGACTCCTTTATATTATTTATTGAATATTACTTGGATATTCATTTGAGGATGTATGACTCCTTTATTTTATTTAATGAATATTATTTATAATATTCATTCGAGGTATTATGACTCAGCTTATTATTTAATGAATATTATTTCGAATATTCATTCGAGGGCTTATGACTCAGCTTATTTTATTTATTGAATATTGTTTGAATATTCATTTGAGGATCTATGACTCCGATTATTTGCTGAGATATATTTTTTATTTTATTAAAGAATAAGGTGTCGATAATCAAACTCACTTTTGATTATTCAAATAAAGATAGTACTTTCGTATAGGTATATCTTTGGATATTTAATATTCATTTCAAGTATAAGTTTCAAAACTTCTACTTCAATTATTTTTATAAAGATTATTCTTTATGGAAATATTATTTAAATAATAATATTCAGATATTTTCTAATATATTGGGACTGATTTATTTTGTTAAATCAGCATTACTCCAAACATTCTTAAAAATGTTTTGCGAGTCTTCAAAATGATTTTTAAAAGTTAGAGCGGATCCCAAAACTCATTTTTATATTTAAGATCCTCCTTTCGAAGGGGATTTAAATACTCGCTCAAAACCTGAGGGATCCGGCTCTGTGGTGTGTTTTATATTCGCAACAAGGTTGCTGTTTTGATAAATGAATTGATTACTTACCCAACACTCGGGAAGTAAAATTCTTGGAACAAGTTAATCCATTAACAGGCATCGCCTGGGAAATATCGGTGAGTTCTCCTTTCCAAATAGATACGACTTCTTGGTGGAGCCGTATCAACAAGTTTCTACTTGGGGAAAGTGGGGACGAGCTTTACGTTTCAGAGTCATGGATTTCATCTGAACTAGGAGTGGCGTAAGTGGCCGAGTAGCGCCGGCCCAGCCTTATTATATTGGCCCAAATGGCCTGGAAGTTCCGCTAAGGCGGTCCATTCCTTAGGAGTTCAGTGTTCGGTTGACAAGTAAATCCGATAGGTTCTCCTCTACATGTAGAAAATGGTGGGGTTGCACTACTACGACTGATCATCGTAAGTGGTCTTCCTGGCGCGGCAAACTCCCGTAATGAGTTCATCATCCAATTGGATATTTCTGCAACACTACCCAGAGCACTTCGATAGAAAGGCTACGGTTGGGCGATTGTTGAGTGTTGGCAGGGTCAAGTTTTCAAAATGATGTTTGCATCAAATGAAGTATCTCATAACTTCATTTTATTTTGATGATACTTTAAAGGTTGAATCTATTCAAGTATTATCTTGTAGTCTCATCTATGTGATGAACTTTTGAACTAATTATAACTTGAACGGTGGTAGTTCAAGTAGTATTTGGAAAGGATATAAGTATATTGGAGTATCTTGTAACTTCATCTTTTAAACTTATATCTAGTAAATGATTATCTTATGCATGGCAAAGATTTTCAGAAAAACGTTGAGACAAGGTTAGATATATGAGATCACCTTGCAACGATATTTTTTTATACAGTTATACACTGGGACTTTGTGTATATTATGCATGGAAGAGGACTTCCAATATTTTGAAAAGTATATATGTATATATACTGAATATTTTGCGACTTCATCGCATTATGATATCAAACTTGGTTCATTTCTTTTGACCAAGACTTTCATGAGTATTATGAGTAGGCTCATATATTGTTAATCATTATACATATTATTTTGGTGGGCTTGATGCTCACCCTTGCTTTCTTCTTTCATCACACAACATCAGATAGATAAGATGAACAGGACCAAGCTCCCAATTCGCAAGCGGATAGGAAACGTTCTGCAGCTTTCTGGAAGCGTTCAGGCCGCTGTAGCTGAGGTAGAAATTACCAATAGGCTAAGTTTTCAACTAGTAATGTACCAGACTTATGTATATTATGAATTATAATAATGGCAAAGAAATGTAAATTTATTCAGAAACCTTTTTAAGGTGTATTGACTTAATTGTGGAATAAAACGACTTGTGATTATTTTTGGATATTCATCTCTGAGACTATAACTTGTGGTGTGTGTGTGTATATTGTGGGGTCACAGTAAAGAGTAGTTGATTGTTTAATAAGATTAGGTGTTGTTAAGGGAAGTGGAACTCGTGACAACCCGGATCCCCGACCCCGGATTTGGGGGTGTTACAGAAGTGGTATCAGAGCTAAGCGTTATAAACCTCAGAGATGATGGGACGTTAAGATAATAAGTTCACAAAGATAATAAGAACTCTTGCCAAGTTCATAGTCGGGCTACCTAACGTAGTACTGACAGTTAAAACCCTTATGGGAACCCTTATAAATATCGTGATAGGAGCGTAGTTCGTTATCGTATATGGTAGCGGGACTCCGAACCCTGAGGTTGAGGAGCAACAGCGCGATGATGTTTTATTACTAATTGGAGATCGGATTGTGGATCCGATAGAGTGTCCTAATGCAGGACCGGATGATGTTGATATTGAGGATGTAGCGGTTGAGGATGTTGTCCTAGAAGGGATAGTTGTTGAGGAGGATCCCATGGAGGATCCTGACAAGATTGGATAAAGGACCACTGATGAATTGATGACCATGGTTAGGTCGACTACCAGAGGTAGGATTGGCCGGTCACTACCGGAGGTTCGTTCAAGTTGTAAAGATAGTAGCCCCTTTAACGCGGCTTACTCGTAAGACTGAGAAGTTCGAATGGACAGAGAAATGCGAGAACAGCTTTCAAGAACTGAAGCAGAGGTTGGTGATGGCCCCTATGCTGGCGTTGCCGGATGGAAAAGGAGATTTTGTGAAGTGTAGTGACGCTTCACACAAGGGCTTAGGGTGCGTGCTTATGCAGCACGGTAAGGTAATCGCGTACATGTCAAGACAATTAAGGTAATATGAAATTCGATATCCCCGCTCATGAGCTTAGGCTCGTGGCAATAGTTTTACCCTAAAGATTGGAGGCACTACTTGTATGGAGAGAAGTGCGAGAATTACCTAAGCCATAAGTGCTCTAGTACATTTTCACGTAGAAAGAGCTCAACATATGCCAGAGGAGGCAGTTAGAGCTAATCAAGAATAATGATTGGGAGATTCTTTATCATTCGGGGAAAGCCAATATGGTGGCTGATGCCCTTAGTAAAAAGGAGAGACTCAAGATGATAATGTCTTTTGGAGAGTTTATAAGAGATTTTGAGAAAATGGAAATAGAAGTGAAGGTAACCGGAGCCGGTACCGAAAAGTTGTTTGAGATTGCAATACAGCCCGAATTATTGGAAAAGATCATATTGTGCCAAGAAAAAGTGATGAATGAAGGCAGAGAGCCAATAAATAGAGAAGAGATTAATACCGAGAAAGATGATAAGGGAATAATGAGGTATTCCTAAAGAATTTGGGTTCCAAATGTTCTAGAGCCTAAAGATGAAATCTTAGATGAAAGCTAGTTTGAGGAATAAGATTTAGAGCAAACCCTGAACGTGATAGTCAGGGAGGTCGCCATCAAGATAGAAGGAACCCATAACATAATGAAGTGGAAAATGAGGATTGTAAATTAAAAGATGACCCCAATTATGGGGAGTCGGATGAAATATTTCATACTAAGGAAACAGAAAGTCGAGTAAGGAAAGGAGACCCGAGACGGTACTCCTATACGGCAATTCATGGACCTGTCTAGACAGAACTTAGACTATTATCCCCAACCACCACCCTGAGGAAACAATGCGGTGAGAAATTCTTTCAGGACCTTTAAGTCTCTAAGCTCCCAGAGTTCCAAGGAACAGGTTGACCTAGTCGAGGCAAGAGCCTGTCTAAAGGAAATAGAGGAATCAATTGAGATTCTAAATGATTGACGAATCACAAAAGACTGTTTTTATCACTTACCCTCCTAAGAAAGAGACCACCCGCTGGTGAAAGACCAAGGAAGGCACGGAGCAAGAGATTATAATAAACTGATTTAAGTTCAGTCAATTGTTTTCGGGAAAGTAATTCCCAAAGATAAGGAGATAGTGTAAAAGCTTTAGAGCCAGAACAGAGGCAGACAAGTATGATAAATTATGAATCTAAGTTGTAAAAGTTGTTAAGATTCGTTCTGAGGACACGAATCCAGAATGACGGGATGTTTGAAATCAATGCTTATGTTGTGTTGGTTCATGAAATAATGATAAGAGAAAGGAAAATAAAAAGAAACTGAAGTGGAAGGGAATATAACGGCAATAGAGTTTGAGGAATGATAAGGGAGTTGGGTATGAGGAAACCCTAAAGACTCGTAGAAATAGAAATAGAAGAGTATGTAATCGTCAGGATGAGGGTGATTCACCATGAGTTAAAATTGATGGTTGAGGGCATAAGAGATACATATACTTTATCCCCTTTAAGTTGGGAGGATTCAAGGAAACCTTTAGATAGTTCGAAGGATAAATAATAAGACGCGGATAGACTAAGGAGACAAGAAAGTAAGAAAGTAGGAAAATTGGATGAAGGAAGTGACCTTCAATAATGTGAAATGTAAGACCGGTGGCTCGATACTCAGAAAGGGAGACGCCAGGTATGAGAGGTATCCCAACATTGAGGTGACTGTTGAGATAAACAACAAAAGTAAATAAGGAATTATTAAGAAGAAGTTCACGTTGAACACGACCAATATCACCCAGAACATCCCTGTTGTCATTACCAAATTAGGCAAGCAAAGCGAAAAAAAAACCGTTGTTATCTTTTGGAGGCCATATGGATTGACCTCAGTTTGAATAAGGATGTTATTGTGAAATTAAGTATAGAATATCGAAGTGAGAATGATTGAATAAGGTAATCTATCAAGTATATATGACTTGATTTATCCATGGAAGAGTGTAAGTATCTTTTAAAGGTGGAATTAAGGATAAAACCCCGATAACTTGAAATGAATCCTAGGGGAATGCATAAAGGTTGGCATTTCACCCTTAATAGGGACAACATGAGTTTTGACAGTATGAATTGGAAAGGATTAAGGTAACAAGAACCTTTAAGAATCAGTGGAGAAATTCTTCAGAAGTATATAGACAATGATTCTGGTATTAATAAATGGTATCTTGATATGCCCTGTATCCAGGGAATACAGGAGGAACGATTCAAGGATGACCCTAGAGGTTTTACAAGGAGAAAGGTAATATTCAAAATTTTCAAGAATAGAAATGTTGATAAAGGAAATATGACGTAATTATATTGATGCCAAGTGAGGCACGTGTTAAACCACGAGGAGGTATGGATCGAACCAGTAATGGTCGAAATTGTTCAGGGCAATTAGGACTTAAGATAAGATGTTCTAAGTATAAATTGAGAGTCAGTCGTGACAGTGATTAACCTCTAAAGACTGAGGCAATAACTTATGGAAAAATGGTGATATTTTTTTTATTTACTCATCAGATATTAAAGAAAAGCATTTTCACATAAGCTGTGATTGCAATAAGGTAGAAAATTTATTTGGAGGTGGTTAAAATGACATTGACTGTAAGGAAATTGTACTATCAGGAAAGGCCAAAGAGGTGGCCGACACTTTAAAGGTAAGAGGATAATTATAGGCGCTTGTGCCAAAAGAATACAGTGATGATGGTTAAAGCTGTGAAGGTTGTATTATGGTTTGGAAGATTGACATTCCTTCTGATGACTGTGCAATACCCAACCGTAATAGTAGTTGGTAAAGGTTTAATTCGTGTAATCGCCATGAACGGGCTATCTATCTTAGAAGGTCCTATCTTGAGATAAGCCAGGACTATGTTTCAAAAAGGACTAAACAAACCTTTGAGATAAGTCTTCTATTGAAGGCATATGATTACGAATGGTATTAACCTCCTATCGTTGCTTTGAGCGAAACTCTTCTGCAATTTTATCTGCTTCATGTCATGTATGTATGTCAGAATCAGGAGTGTACTCCATGAATCATGAATGGTGATTATGTTACCTCCTTAGAAGGATTTGATACGACATGTATGGACTCCGTATGGTTAGATATTAAGACTTCATGGAAAATGAACGACTACGGTAGGTCAGTGGTGGACCATAGTAAGGCAGCAATGATTCTGCGAGTATTGAGCTGAATACAACCGTGAGAGTTGTATTGGAATGGGTGTTGAGATTGAGTACCACTAATCGGGTCGTGGTAGTGTATAAGTTATCATTGATAAACTAATTAAGTAGAGTATCTACCTAGTGAAATATTTATTCTTTCTTATCAATAGAGAGCCATATTATTATACGAGGAAGGTTGCGATGCAAGCATAGAATTCTAGTAACGATGATGTCTAGAATGAGATCCCGGGTTCGATTTTCGATATCGAGGGAGTTTCAAAGGTAATTATGTATAAGCTAGAGGAAGTGCATGGGTCCATAGAATGATGGACGGAATAGCAAATATTTAAGCATGTGAAATGCGATGCGATAATACTCGATGTTGATATAAATACATATATGTTTTGTTCTCCTATGACAAACCTCTATAGTTCAGAGGTAGGTTCCAAGCCAGATATTTTGTGGCAGTATATTTTTTTTCATATATACAATTCTCTTCAATTCGTTCTTTTCTCTTCTTTTCATTTCATGTAAGCTGAGAAGAACAACCCTTCCAGAAAGGGGAGGTATTGCCGAATGACTATCTATCTGTGTGATAGAAGCCTAGTAGGATACCATCTATTGTTTAATTGCTTGTCAAGTACTAAAGGCTGGCCACCTTCTGTACTAACTATGCGATATAACAAGTGTTCATGATCATAGTGATCTCTCAATAAATTCTTTTACTTCTATATGAAGGATTAAGCTTTCGAAGATAGAAGCAACTGAAAAAGGATAATAAAGTTGTGGTAGTATTCGGAATGGAAACACATTCGTGATACTAAGGTTGACGTGGTTATTAAAAGGTTATAGAACGCTAACGAGCAAAAGTATAACCAGTATAATATTAGGAACAGAAGGTGATAGCGATTACGAACTGGAAAAGAATGGGTATTGAGAAGCAAAAGCTATAATGATTAGAAGCTATGATGAGAGTCTGTGTAATAGACTTGAAAGAATTTGGAATGATCACTTAACGCGGATTAAGTTATCTTACGACAATAGATCATATGTCAGTATTGAGGTATCGCCTTATGAGATCCTTGAGGGAAGACAATGTCGATCTCCCTTATGTTAGGATGAAGTTGTAGAGCGCAAGATGCTCGGACCCGCAGTAGTCCAAAGGACCAGGGATATAATAGATCTAATCAGAGGACGACTGGTAGTAGCCAGGAAGGACATAAGAAGTATGTCGATTTGACACGAAAGGACAAAGAATAGGAAGGAGGCAACCTTGTATTGTTAAAAGTATTCCCTTGAAAAGAATTAATGAGATTCGGAAAGAAAGGAAAGCTAAGTCCACCAATTGTTGGACCCTTGAATATATTAAGAAGTATTGGGAAGTTAGCATATGAGCTAGCCTTACCCCAGAACATGTAGCAGGTCGTAACGTGTCTCACGTATCAGTGTTAAGGAAGTGTAATTCAGATGTTAGATAAATAGGGGCATATGAGCGCATAGATATGCAACCCGACGTAACCTATATGGAGCAACCAGGAAGGGTTGTAGAGTGAAAAGGGAACAAGTGCTTAGGAGAAGGGTTATCAAACTATTCAGAGTTTGATGGAAGAACCACAATGTGGGAAAATTTATTTGAGAGTTAGAAAGTGTAATGCTAAGAAAGTATCCCAATTCATTTTCTATCTGATTCCGGGACGGAATCCTTTTAAGGAGGGGAGACTGTAATAACCCCAATTTTTGGGAAATTTTGAAACCCTTATGAATAGTGTTTTTGCTGAATGAGAAAACTTTTCATGCCACACTATGTAAGGGTTCTGATATGGATATTCTGGGATATTATTAGTACTCTATGTAGTATATAAGTGTATGTAAAGATCGTCAGAATCCAATTCCGAACACTTTGGTTTTTCCCGGAAATACCCTAGATGCGGAAAGAATTGAGTGTAAGGTAACAGGATAAAAATGATTTAAATTAAAGGATTATAATAGAGGATCATAAAAAGGAATATAATATACTGAGAAAGGTTAAGGGAACCTAAGTAATAAGATCCCGCGTATGATCCTTCAAACGATAAACGAGAATGAAAGTTAAGCGAACCGTATAACAGATCAACGGTCATTAGGCAAACAATTAGGAAGTTAATCAAAGGGATTAGAGAGGATGATGTCACCCAACCAATGAGAAGAGGACAAGGAGGGGAGGATGACATCATGAGGATGACACAAGCATGACATGGGAAGGAAGGAGATGTGGTGGCTTTTTAACTACACAAAATCAAGGGCAACTAGGTAATTTACTAAAACAAACACAAAAATCAAACCAACCAAGCCAAGCAAATCATTTTTCATCAAAATCAAAAAGAAACCAAGGCATTGTTCTTCATGCTCTCGGCCAAAACAGAACCAGCACACTAAAACTGCTGTATCTCCTTCATTTCTCACTCAAATATTGTGTTCTATAGCTCATTGGAAAGGTATTGAGATGACCTACAACTCTTGTTCACAAGTCTCGTCCAAATAATCATGGTAAGACCCTCATTTTTACAGTTCTTTAAATCGGACTTTTAGAAACTTCAAAGCCTAACTTTGTGTTCTTGATTTCTTTGGAAAGATCAAGCTTGTAGGAGGGTCCCTAAGGCTTCCTAGCAACTTAACACCTCCCAAGGAAGGTATAAACTTCAAACCCTAGCCTTTACTTTATTTGTTAGTAAGTTTAATGGTTGGTTTTGTGAAATGAGAAGCATGGATTGTGATTATTAGTAGTTTGGTTTGATTTGGAAGTGTTTTAGTAATTGAAGCTTGATTATAGTTCATAGGTCTTGATTGTGGTTGTTTGAGTTTAAAACCTTGGAGATTATGGACTGATGTGGTATGGTTTCGGTGAAGTTTTGTTGTATTGATGGTTATGAGTTGGTTGGTGGTTAATTGGAGTAGTTTAAACATTGGTAATCGCGTAAACATAGCCGTCGTAACGTCCGATTTTCTTTAGACTGTTTTTGTGCATAACATTAGGACCCGAGGACCCCCTGCTAGATTATGACCACTTCCATGTTTAGATAGCTCATGTTACGAGCTTCGTTTTGATATGTAGTTCGTTCGATTCCGATGCACGGTTTAGGAGAAACGACCGTTTTAAGTAACGGCATTTCGCGAACGAAACATTTCCCCTCGCCTTACTTTGAAACCTTGGTTAAGGACCTTAAATGACTAATTAGGGTAAGAAACATTTATGGTAAGTGTGTTAGGCAGTTGGTAAGATACTCGCGAAGGAATCGCTTTAAAACTCGTAAAGGTTAAATTATTAAAAATGGTGGAGCCGAGGCTACTCGAGTGACTTAAGCGAGTCAGTAAGCGCAAAACAAGCGTTAGAGTCTAAGTTAGTTAAAGTATAGATTTACAAGTGACTTTGGTTTAATTCCAACTTACTTGTTGTTTATAGGTTACCAGACTCGTCCCGAGCCATTCGTAACCCCCAGTCGCTCAGGCAAGTTTTCTACCCGTTATACTGTTGTTGTGATGTATATATGTATATGCATTATCTTGTGATAGATGCATGTTGGTTAATTAGCAAATTTTGCGATATATTGAAGCATGCTGATATGGTATATATATGCATGCCTGTTTCGTATTCTTGTCATATATATATCTATTGGTTCAGTTGATAATACCTATGCTAGAGAATAGCGGTAATTTGCATATACCCTTAGTATAGGGACCCAAAGGTGAAAACAATTTCTAAAACCGGGAGTCGAGGATCCCGAGTAGATTTTATATATATATATATTTATATATATATATATGGTTATAGTTTTCAAAACTATTAATCGAATAAGGTTTATTCGATAACTTTATTTTATTAATGAATATTATCTTGAATATTCATTCGAGGACTTATGACTCCTTTATATTATTTATTGAATATTACTTGGATATTCATTTGAGGATGTATGACTCCTTTATTTTATTTAATGAATATTATTTATAATATTCATTCGAGGTATTATGACTCAGCTTATTATTTAATGAATATTATTTCGAATATTCATTCGAGGGCTTATGACTCAGCTTATTTTATTTATTGAATATTGTTTGAATATTCATTTGAGGATCTATGACTCCGATTATTTGCTGAGATATATTCTTTATTTTATTAAAGAATAAGGTGTCGATAATCAAACTCACTTTTGATTATTCAAATAAAGATAGTACTTTCGTATAGGTATATCTTTGGATATTTAATATTCATTTCAAGTATAAGTTTCAAAACTTCTACTTCAATTATTTTTATAAAGATTATTCTTTATGGAAATATTATTTAAATAATAATATTCAGATATTTTCTAATATATTGGGACTGATTTATTTTGTTAAATTAGCATTACTCCAAACATTCTTAAAAATGTTTTGCGAGTCTTCAAAATGATTTTTAAAAGTTAGAGCGGATCCCAAAACTCATTTTTATATTTAAGATCCTCCTTTCGAAGGGGATTTAAATACTCGCTCAAAACCTGAGGGATTCGGCTCTGTGGTGTGTTTTATATTCGCAACAAGGTTGCTGTTTTGATAAATGAATTGATTACTTACCCAACACTCGGGAAGTAAAATTCTTGGAACAAGTTAATCCATTAACAGGCATCGCCTGGGAAATATCGGTGAGTTCTCCTTTCCAAATAGATACGACTTCTTGGTGGAGCTGTATCAACAAGTTTCTACTTGGGGAAAGTGGGGACGAGCTTTACGTTTTAGAGTCATGGATTTCATCTGAACTAGGAGTGGCGTAAGTGGCTGAGTAGCGCCGGCCCAGCCTTATTATATTGGCCCAAATGGCCTGGAAGTTCCGCTAAGGCGGTCCATTCCTTAGGAGTTCAGTTTTCGGTTGACAAGTAAATCCGACAGGTTCTCCTCTACATGTAGAAAATGGTGGGGTTGCACTACTACGACTGATCATCGTAAGTGGTCTTCCTGGCGCGGCAAACTCCCGTAATGAGTTCATCATCCAATTGGATATTTCTGCAACACTACCCAGAGCACTTCGATAGAAAGGCTACGGTTGGGCGATTGTTGAGTGTTGGCAGGGTCAAGTTTTCAAAATGATGTTTGCATCAAATGAAGTATCTCATAACTTCATTTTATTTTGATGATATTTTAAAGGTTGAATCTATTCAAGTATTATCTTGTAGTCTCATCTATGTGATGAACTTTTGAACTAATTATAACTTGAACGGTGGTAGTTCAAGTAGTATTTGGAAAGGATATAAGTATATTGGAGTATCTTGTAACTTCATCTTTTAAACTTATATCTAGTAAATGATTATCTTATGCATGGCAAAGATTTTCAGAAAAACGTTGAGACAAGGTTAGATATATGAGATCACCTTGCAACGATATTTTTTTATACAGTTATACACTGGGACTTTGTGTATATTATGCATGGAAGAGGACTTCCAATATTTTGAAAAGTATATATGTATATATACTGAATATTTTGCGACTTCATCGCATTATGATATAAAACTTGGTTCATTTCTTTTGACCAAGACTTTCATGAGTATTATGAGTAGGCTCATATATTGTTAATCATTATACATATTATTTTGGTGGGCTTGATGCTCACCCTTGCTTTCTTCTTTCATCACACAACATCAGATAGATAAGATGAACAGGACCAAGCTCCCAATTCGCAAGCGGATAGGAAACGTTCCGCAGCTTTCTGGAAGCGTTCAGGCCGCTGTAGCTGAGGTAGAAATTACCAATAGGCTAAGTTTTCAACTAGTAATGTACCAGACTTATGTATATTATGAATTGTAATAATGGCAAAGAAATGTAAATTTATTCAGAAACCTTTTTAAGGTGTATTGACTTAATTGTGGAATAAAACGACTTGTGATTATTTTTGGATATTCATCTCTGAGACTATAACTTGTGGTGTGTGTGTATATATTGTGGGGTCACAGTAAAGAGTAGTTGATTATTTAATAAGATTGGGTGTTGTTAAGGGAAGTGGAACTCGTGACAACCCGGATCCCCGACCCCGGATTTGGGGGTGTTACAAGATCTCTTCAACTGAGCCAGCTTTGCCAATGTCCTCTCATACCCTAGACTGGCCATCATGTTTTGAAGAACTGGCTCTTCAACAGTAGAATAAACACAGTTCTCAGACAGCTGCAGTGCTTGTCGAACCGTAGCCAATGTCACGACATGCTCATCCTCCCCTGATGAAAAAATTATACTTGGGGACCCTTGAGCACCACCATCATTATATACTCCGCTTCTCCAGAACTCCAGCACTTGAGTACCAGAGACTTCATTCGGTTCGGTCAGAGCGTACCCAATATCAGAACTAGTAAGAAAGTCCTGAATAAAGTGAAGTTCTGATGGGGCTTCTGACTTGTTAAAAATAGCGGAGAAGTTATTAGGAACAAACTTAGCCACATTGAAAATTACGTCTTTTGGTGCCATCTCTGTAAGAAATTAAGTGAATAAGAGAATGTTTGCAAAGTGTTTGTAAAAAGTCCTAAGAGAAAAACAACTTCAGAAAATAAAAAAAAAAAGAGAAAGTAAAAGAGATTTAGAATAGAAAAGTAAGTAAAAGATTAGAAAATCTTTTACCTCTCATATATATACTCTCTCCACTCAACAGTTGTATTTTTGAAGCATGGGATACACTTTACACCTGGCACCATGTGGACAGTCAGTAAACGGTTAGAAAAAGAGTTAATGGGCACGTAAAATAAGCAATATTTACCGTGCACATGTAGTTTTTCAGGATATACACGTTAACCACTAACCCATAATGATTATGACTGTTTTATCTCACATAAACCAATATTCTGTAAAAATATTATCGTTGAAGTAATGACCAAAAATAAACCAAGTAAATAAATACTGCCACGTCAGCATCAGAACTTGATTATTATCAGGATTTAAAAGTCATCAGAATATGGCTCCTTAACTCGAAAAGTGAATGTTTATCCCTGTAATTCTTCACACAAATACTGATATGGTTTCATCAGAACTTAATCATCAGAACTTCAATCAGAACTTGTCCTAAGAATTTATGCAATCTGACACATAAACAGTTCATCTAAAACAACATTTATCACCACAGTAATTTTCATCATTCATATGGAGTGTAAGTGTGTGCATTAAGCTAAATATCAGACAAAGAGTAAAGTCTGATTCACTTCAGTACATCTTGGAAATAAGGCATAACTAAGAACTTTGCTCAAAATATGTCATTATTCTGAAGTCTACTTTAGAATGAGTTCATTCATGAGTCCACCTCAACTGTTTTTTGCTCATTTTATGCATCTTTTGAAATTCCATTTTACAGTGGCTTCTCAGTGTAAGTGAGTCACGACTGCTTATCAGAATTTATGCTGCTATCAGAGTATTTCTCCAGTAATCATAGAGTGTGAAAAGTCACCAAGAAAATTTTATTTTTCTTTTCTAATGCATATTACTTAATACCAGCAATGCACTTGGGTCTTCCCTTCCACATTTTTACTCTAGATCTCAAAGGAGTACCTGATATTTATTTCTTTTCTTTTTCTTTTGATAAGTGAGGCTTATCAACACTTAGTACATCCACCAGATTTACTAACATCAGAACTTAACAGATAAGAAGCATTATTCTAGTTTTTGACTTAGTAATAAGATAGACAAATTAACTTAACTAAGCTCAATATCAGAATTTGCTTGTGTTAAAAGATTTCCACATAAACAATTACTTCAAACATGGGATCTTTAGTATATTAAAGACTACTAGGTTAGCATCTAGCACAGTTATCCTCATTGGATTGAATAGTCACAGAGATATTCATATCACTATCAGAGTTTAGAAATTCACATCAGACAACAATCAGCACTTAAGCAAATTTCAATTTAGGCACAGAATACACAAAGATAGTAATATCTGTAAATACTGATCATAAATTCTGATGTATCATAACATAAACTAGGCAGATTTAGAGAAAAAACCTGAAACCATTCCAAGTTCATTTACCAATCTTGTAAAAGTAGCTTCACACAGTGGTTTTATGAAGATATCTGCTAGTTGTTGATCTGTTGGAAGAAAATGCAATTCCACTGTACCTTCATCTACATGTTCCCTTATAAAGTGGTACCCAATGCTGATGTGCTATGTCATTGAGTGTTGAACTGGATTACCTGTCATAGCAATAGAACTTTTATTATCACAGTAAATAGGGATTTTAGAAAATTCTAACCCATAATCCAGTAACTGATTCTTCATCCAAAGAATCTGTGCACAACAGCTTCCTGTAGCAATGTATTCTGCTTCTGCAGTTGATGTGGAAATTGACTTCTGTTTCTTGCTAAACCAAGAAACCATTCTGCCTCCAAGAAATTGGCAGCTTCCACTTGTGCTTTTCCTGTCAATTTTGCATCCTGCAAAATCTGCATCTGAGTAACCTATTAGCTTAAAGTTTGATTCTCTAGGATACCACAATCCAAAATCAGTTGTACCCTTAAGGTACTTGAAAATTCTTTTCATAGCTGTTAAATGAGGTTCTCTTTGATCTGCTTGAAATCTTGCACAAAGACAGGTAGCATACATGATATCAGGTCTACTTGCAATTAGATAGAGTAGAGAGCCAATCAAACCTCTGTAATCAGTAATATCTACTGATTAACCAGTATCCTTATCCAACTTAGTTGCAGTGGCCATAGGAGTGGATGCACTTGAACAATCTTGCATTCCAAACTTTTTCAACAAATTTCTGGTGTACTTAGATTGACAAATATAAGTTCCTTCTTCATTCTGTTTGACTTTAAGGCCCATAAAATAGTTAAGTTCTCCCATCATACTCATTTGATATCTTGACTGCATCAGCTTGGTAAACTTTTTATAAAGTCTGTCATTTGTAGAACCAAAAATGATATCATCAACATATATTTGCACCAAAAGTAAGTCCTTTCCATGGTTGAGGTAGAACAGTGTTTTGTCAATAGTCCCTCTGTTAAATCCACTTTCCAGAAAAAACTGAGCTAAAGTCTCATATCATGCTCTTCGAGCTTGCTTAAGGCTATAAAGTGCTTTATCAAGCCTGTAGACATGATTGGGAAATTTGGGATCTACAAAGCCTGGAGGTTGTTCAATATACACCTCTTCTTCCAATTCTCCATTGAGAAAAGCACTTTTCACATCCATTTGAAAGACTTTAAACTTCTTGTGAGCAACATAAGCCAAAAATATCCTTACGACTTCCAATCTAGCAACTGGTGCAAATGTTTCATCATAATCAATTCCCTCTTGTTGAGAGTATCCTTTTGCAACCAGCCTTGCTTTGTTCCTTGTAATTATACCATCACTGTCGGTTTTGTTTCTGAACACCCACTTTGTACCAACAACAGACCTGTTCTTTGGTCTTGGCACTAGGGTCCAGACTTTATTTCTTTCAAATTCATTTAACTCTTCCTGCATTGCTTGCACCCAATCAGCATCTTGAAGAGCTTCTTCCACTTTCTTTGGTTCAGTCTGAGATAGAAAAGAATGATAGAGACATTCATTTGATGTAGTTGTTCTAGTTCTGACACCTGCATCAGGATTTCCAATAATTAAGTCAGGTGTATGTGCTTTAGTCCACTTCCTTGCAGATGGAAGGTTCTCTCTAGAACTGGATGCTCCCCCATGATCCATGTTGGCTCCATCAACATTTTCTGAAATTATGCTCTCTGAGTTGGATCCTTCAGAATTTGAGTTTCCAGAAATATCAGAATTTGAGTTTCCAGAAATATCAGAACATGATATTTCCAGAATTATCAGAACTTGGCCCATCAGAACTTGAAGAGCCTGTTGTAGGTTCTGATACTTCTTGAGATGTGGTTGTATCTTCAGTATGCTCCTCCTGCACAGGTGTATTTTCCTTTGGCGTAGTCACCACAGTTTCAATAACATCAGAGTTTAATCCATCAGAGTTTGCAGTATCAGGATTTAGACTGTCAGGAGTTACAGAATCAGAATTTAAAACTTCATTTTCGAATCTCAGCTGATCATGATCATTGAAATCTTTAAAAAAGTAATCTTCTTATCATCAAAAGAGACATTGATCGATTCCATGACAACCCTTGTTCTTAAATTGTAGACTCTGAAGGTTTTTGTGGAAAGTGGATATCCAACAAAAATTCCTTCATCAACTTTTAGATCAAATTTGGATAGCTGTTCGGGATGAGTCTTAAGAACAAAACACTTGCATCCAAATACATGAAAATACTTCAGATTTGGCTTCTTTTACTTCACCATCTCATATGGTGTCTTTTCATGCTTATTAATGAGTGTAGCATTCTGAGTAAAACAAGCAGTCTGCACAGCTTCAGCCCAAAAGTAGGTTGTCAACTTTGCTTCATCAAGCATAGTTCGTGCAGCTTCAATAAGAGTTCTATTCTTTCTTTCAACAACTTTATTTTATTGTGGAGTTCCAGGAGCAGAAAATTCCTGCTTTATTTCATGGTTTTTGCAGAACTCTTCCATGATCAAATTCTTGAACTCAGTGCCATTATCACTTCTAATGATCTTCACAGAATCTTTGACCAATTTATCCAGTTGCTTGACATGATCAATCAAGATAGATGCAGTTTCACTTTTTTGTGCAAGAAATACACCCATGTGAATCTGGTGAACTCATCCACTATGACCATAGCATATTTCTTCTTTGCAATAGACATGACATTCACTGGACCAAATAGATCAACATGTAGTAGGTGATAAGGCTCCAGAATTGATGATTCAGTCTTGCTCTTGAAAGAAGATTTTCTTTGTTTTGCCTTCTGACATAAATCACAAAGGCCATAAGGAGCAAATACTGATTTTGGCAGTCCTCTCACAAGATATTTCTTGACAAGTTCATTTATATTGTTAAAATTTAAATGAGAGAGTTTCTTGTGCCAATCCCAGCTTTCTTCAATTGATGCTCTACTCAACAGACAGATTGCAGAACCATCAGTAATTGTTGAAAGCTTGGCTTCATAAATGTTACCATTCATGTATCCTTTCAGAACGACTTTGCCTGTAGATTTGCTTATAACTTCACAGTGTTCTTCAAAGAAATCCACATGATAAGCTCTGTCACAGATTTGACTCACACTCAGTAGATTGTGTTTAAGTCCTGAGACCAGAGCTACTTTTTCAATGATGACATTCCCAAGATTGATATTGCCATATCCCAGAGTTTTTCCAATGTTGCCATCTCCATAAGAAACACCTGGGCCAGCTTTCTCCACAAAGTCTGATAGCAGGGCTTTATTTCCAGTCATATGTCCTGAACATCCACTGTCCAGAACTAGGATGTTTTTCCTATTGCCCTGCAATCACAAAGACCACTAATGATTAGTTTTAAGGACCCAGACTTGCTTGGATCCTTTGGCCTTTTTAAGTTTGTTAACATTTACAGCGGATTTAGCATCAGAGTTTATGTTAACAGTTTTTTTATCAGAATTTGCAATATCAGACTTTGCATCAGAACTTACAATAGAAGGAATAGTGCTAACTTTCTTTACAGAAGGTTTTATTTGATAATAATCATAGTACAAACTATGATATTCCTTACAAGTATAAATGGAATGCCATAAACTACCACAATGAAAACAAGGATTTTGTGGCTTATATCTAACAGACTGACTCTTAACTCCTGACTTTGAAGGTAAGGAGTTTATGTTCTTATTCTTCCTGCAAAAAGAAGCCAGATGGTTAGAGTTTCCACAGTTATGACATGTTTTTCTAGGAGCATTAGGAACAGGCTTATAATTGTTTCTTTTGTTCGCACCTTCCTTTCCATTCCTATTTTTCCTAGGTGGCTTTACCTTGTTTACATTCTTAACATCTTTCGGCTTGTGTTTAAGCTGCTTCTTGGTCATTAAGCCTATGTTAACTTCAGTTGGCTTATCCTGTTTAGGTTTTTCAGAAGTTACTTTCTCCTTAATTTCTGATTCTCAATATCAGACTTTGCAGTTACAAACTTAACAGGATTTACCTTTGGTTTTTGTTTAACAACTATAGGCTCAGTTTCTACAGTTCTCTTACTGTTCTTATCATCTCCATAACCTAAGCCCTCTTTCCAGTTTCCACTACTAAGAATATCCTGAGTTACTTTACCCGAGTTAGTCCAAGTCCTGATAATCTCTATTTCCTTTTCTAACTCAGTTTTTAGAGATTCATTCATTTTTAGCACTTCATCCCTAACATAAAAGTCATCATCTCTATCTTTCTGAGTTTGATGGAACATGACTAACTCTTTTTCTAAATAATCATTCCTCTTTTTATAAGCGAGATTTTCAGAAGTTAATCTTTCATATGTTAAAGTTTGATCTTTATAACTAATGAACATGGTTTTAAGATATCTTCTCAACTCAGTAATATCATCAGTATGAAAGGCATAAGTAGTTTGAGGTACCTTTAAGTCAGCAGTATCAGAACTGCTATCAGTATTTGCCATCAAGGCATAGTTTTCCTCATCCTCAGAATCTGAAGCATCTGACCAGCTTTTCTTCTTTGTGACAATAGCCTTGTCTTTGTCACTCTTCCCTTTTCTGCAATCAGGAGATATGTGGCATTTCTCACCACAATTGTAGCATTTAACATTTGAGTAATCTCCTCTATCAGACTTTCCTCCTTTGCCTTCAGATTTTCTGAAACCTTTCTTATCAGAACTTACACCTTTCCTAGAAAACTTCTTTCCTCTCCTGAATTTCCTGTAAGCAATCTTTGTGATTTCTTTCACCATAAGAGCACATAGCTTCATCATCTCTTCATCAGGGTTTATCTCAGGTATACTGAGGCCGAAACAGTTGCATCATAATACTAGCCCCACCTAACCAGCCATGTTTGTTCAGAACCGAGAAGAATCTAGCTATTCTAGAAAATGAAGCAAGCACGCTTGGTTTCACCATCCGGCTACACGTGTGCAAAGGCCACATCCCTATCTAGGGACATTTTACATCGGGCCATCGATAGTAAAGGGACAACGAATCAAAGTTTTCGGGTCAACTCGAGGGACAAATCTGTGGGGGCCTTTACTATCACTTCGTTGAATCCTGAGAAGCGACTCCGAACGGCGCCGAGCACCAATGTCGCTTGACGGCGACAGAGGCTTCAGCTGGCCCACTCAGTGCTGGGTAAGATCTGAATGTTTCCCACGATACCCTCGAGGCAACCTGAATCATCACTACAAAGTGGCTGATCAGGAGCCCCGAGGAAGCCCCAAGCGCGCACCAACGCCCCCAGCAGCCCCAGCAGCCACAGCGCGCGCGCCTGGTAGAAGGGACTTTGTGACTCAATATCAGAACTTTGTGATGAGAGCTTTTCCCTTTCCTTTCTTTGAGGCAGAACTTTGGGATTTTCCTCCTCAGCCACAAAGGCAATTGTCCTTGACTTTCTTCCATTCCTCTTGCCTCTTTGTTCCATCTCAAGTTCATGAGTCTTGAGCATCACATATATTTTATCAAGAGTTGTTTCATCAAGATTATAGTTGTCTCTTATTATTGTGGCCTTCAAATCCCATCTTTCAGGAAGAGCTAACAGGAATTTAAGATTTGAATCTTCAATATCATACTCTTTGTCAACTAGTGACAAATCATTCAAGAGTTTGACAAATCTGTCATATAAATCAGTTAATGACTCATCAAGCTTTGAGTCAAAGTGCTCATACTCTTGAGTGAGTATAGTCTTTATGTTCTTCTTGATTGAATCAGTTCCCTGACACCTTGTTTCCAAAGCATCCCATATCTCTTTTGCGGTCTTGCATTGAATTACCCTGTTTGACATGATATTATCAATGGCACTATGTAGCAAGTGTCTTACCATTGCATCCTTTTCAATCGATGAGATATCTTCAGCAATGTAATCACTTTTCTCCTTTGGTACAGACTTTGCAGGCTGACCTGCAACTTCCACAGAGAGTTTGGTTGGCATATGTGGTCCTTCATTAATCCTGTCGAGATATTCTGGATCTGTGGCTTCCAGAAACATAGCCATCTTCACTTTCCATATGGAATACTCAAAAGGTTTCAACATGGGAACTTTTATAGTCTCATATTGACTATGGGTTATGGTTTTTGGAGGTTCTTCAGTTTTGGTGGGCTTGGTTGGAGTTTCTTCTTCAGACATGATAGTTTATGGATCTTAAACTGTATGTGTGTTAACAGATCTGCTCTAATACCACTTTTTAGGTCACACACATTGTAGAAGGGGGTTGAATACAGTGTTTACTATAATCAAATCGAATATAAGAACTCAAGTAACAGAAAATAGATTTTATTCAACACAATAAACTCTGTTACAATATGGAACTGTCCTCTCTCAGTGATGAATGAATTATCATGAGAGCTGCTAGGGTTACAAAGAATAATAACTTCGATAATGATAACACTTATAGTGTAATCCCTATGCATGTGTTAATATACTACACAGTTACAAGATAATGTTCTAATTGATATGAAATATAATTCTGCTTCCTAAAATATATCAACTAGTTATCTTTTCTTCCAAGTATTCTATTCTTCATAGAATTATTTCTTCATGCATATTTCTTTCTCTCTTAGTCTCGATCTTCTTTCCTTTCAATCAGCCACCTGCCTTATCTGAAAGTCTCCTTAAGTCCTGATATTATCTCCTGATAAATATCTTTTGATAACTTAAGTTCTGATAACTTAAGTTCTGATATCTTAAGTTCTATCTTCAGTATAAGTGCGGATTTCCAGTTAAGTACTGATTTTTCCTGTTAAGTAAGATCTGAAAACTAAACACAAATCATATTACACATGACATTATCAAATATATCTAACAGTCTTTGATGCTATTACAGATGTATACAAAGCTCAGCTCAAAGCCTTTCATCTGTTTGGTAAGGCTCTTAAAATCAAACTTACTGGCCATGAAGACAGAATCCGGAAATTGGTAAATGAGAAAATGGACAAGATCATACCATCTCAAGAGCAGATCTCTTCTAAATTCAAACATTTTTCTGAGCAAATGACCAGGATGGATCTTACCTCCATTAAGAAGGAAGTCAAAAATCTCAAACAATCATTCACTAATCTCCATGAAATGATCCAGAACCAAATTACTCATTCAAATGAGACCAAGGTTCGGCTGGATCCACTTCACCAGAGCAGATTTAAGCCATCAGCTTTGCTAATGGAAGGGATCAAAGAGGCTATAAAAGAACACTTTGGCACATGTAGCAGCTCTTATCAGCCTGGATCCACTTCAACAAATCTGCAAATTCAGTCTCTACAGGGTCAAGTCACAGCATTACAAAACTCCAACTCCTCTCTCACTGCATAAGTTGAGGCTTTGACATCTCTTGTAAAAAGTCAACAAACAGATATCCAAACTCTGGTAGATTCTCATAAGCATCTTCAAATGCAGAATTCTATAGCTTTAGGAGCCATCATAGGTAAACTCAACATACCACTCCCTTCTTTGCCTGAATAAGTCAAGGCTGAAATCCCTACTCCCCTTCTCATGCCTGTCAACAAGACTAAGGGGGAGATAGAGGCTAGGTTGGCACAATCAAGGTCATCTCAACATCAGGTTCAGGGTGCTGGAAAGAAAACTAAAGAAGTTGATCTTGACAAAGAGAGGCTTATTAGGTCTGCTGAAGGACCTAGTTTGAGCAGAGAGTTTGAAGAACTACTCAATGCCTTAAAAGCTTCTCTCAACAACAATCACTTCACATATACAAAGGCCCTAGAAAATACAATAAATTTTATAAGAGTGATCAAAGTCAACAAGGACAACTTTCTGGAAGACAGGATAGTGGTTAATGCAAATGACTCAGGGACAGAAAAGATGTATGCAGATGTCCCTCAATTGCCTTGTCTCAAGGAGGGCATCTGAGTTAGATATCTTTATCAGCAAAGTTAGAGTTATAACTCGTGAAGATACCAAGCTACTGACTGCACTGAAAGATGCTCATGTAGCTACCTTTCCTGAAGCATATCTTCATCCAAGCAAGGGTATAACATATATCTGTCCAATCACTAAACAATTCAGATTTTTCAATATCCCTAAACAATGTGTCAGGAGCAATGAGAAGCTTATCATGATCCTAGGAACTAGCTTAAAAGCTAAGAAAAAATAATAACCATGATGATTTGGAAATAATAAAGCTACAAAGAAGATATCTGGATAATGCAGAAGTCAACTTGCCCAAAACTCAGTTTAACAATGATGACTTGGATGATGATAAGCACAAGAAGAGTGATCAGAATCCTTCTGGATCAAATCCGAGTCAGTCTAGTAAGCCAACTGGTAGCAAGGGTGGAGACAAGAAGAAGGAGGATGACAAGAAAAATGAAGAGAAGAAGAGAAGAGGGGAGAGGAAGAGCAGAAAACCTCATGATGATTCAGGAACTCAAACAACCTTAAAAATCCAAATACAACCACCTCAAACCTTAGCTCAACCCACAACATCAACTATCTCTAACATCAAACCTTCCCAAACACCTAAGCCAAAATTTCTTTACAGACAAACTCCCAACTCCTTCCTAAAAATTCCAATCACCTCAAGCCTCACAAATCTCAAGAAAATAACAACCCTACCTTTAGCTAAACCTTCACTAAAATTCAAGCTCAAATCTGTTGGGAGAAAGCCTAAGAAAGTCAAGTCTGTAAAGGAAATGGAAGTCACTGAAAGGGCCATCTGTATTTGCTTTAAAGGATCTGACTTTCTACCTCTAAATTGGTGCACCTCAGATGAAGACCATTTCCAACATCCAGCTGAGGAAATTGTTAAAATCTGGGTTGTATCCCTGAGAGAAGTTAGAGTCTATTTTAAGAATGGTACATTCACTCTTCTAAACAAAAACTTAATGGATTCTTTGACTCCTGCAGAAATTAACACAGTGTTAAGTTTGTTAAAAGGCAAGGACACTGTTACAATGACTTGGAGATAATCTATGGATAAATGGTTGATTGAAAGGGAGGAAACAAAGAAAAGAGATAAGGCTGAAGCTGAAGAAAGAAAAAGGAAACATGATGAAGAATAGATATGTTTATAAAAAGATCAGAAGAGTTGAAAGCAAAAGGAATAAGCAGAATTTCTAAAGATGGTAGATTTCTAAACATCAAAGTTGGTGGATTCTCAAGATTCAGCTTAGAGTATCTGGACCAGGGTTACCCTAAGGCAGCAAAGCAAAAACTTGTGGAAGCTCTAAGTGGAACACTCAACATAGAAGAACTTGAAATTCTTGATCCCTTGAAGGATAAACTTAGAGAAGAAGCAGATGTAAAAACTGTCTTTACCTGATTCTTGTAATCTTGGAACCTGGTGAATCTTATGTTGTACAAGCTGTAATTCTATCATGCTTTATGTTTTAATTCTATCTTCCATCAGCTTTAAACTTGGGGTTAGTCATGAATTTGTGTGAAGCAATATCTTATGTTGTACAAGCTGTAATTCTATCAAGCTTTATGTTTTAATTCTATCTTCCATCAGCTTTAAACTTGGGGTTAGTCATGAATTTGTGTGAAGCAATCTTCTCACAAATTGGGGGAGATTGTTGTAAAAGACATGCATGTACTTTAACAAGACTAAGACAATTTTGTCAACCCTAAGTAAGTTGTATTGCTATCTAAATTTGTATTTTGTACTTGTAACACTTAAAGTCTGTAAAAATGCAAAGGAGCAGACTGGAGTCTTTTTCCTAAAACAGTATCAAGCCTAATAATTCTATCTGGAAGAAGATCAAGAAGATCATGCCTCAGAAGAATTTTGAAGAAGCTTGGAGTTGAATAAATCTGTTTGGAGAAAAATATTCAAAGTCAAGATCTCTACAAGTCACAAATTTAATGTTATAGAGAAATGATTCAAGAACTCCAGAGAGTACCGATGGATAAGCAATATCTACTCGATGGATGAGCAATATCTACTCGACGAATGAGCAATATCTACTCTTTGGATGAGCTATATATATATTCGACGGATGAGCAATATCTACTCGACGGATGAGCTATATATCTATTTGACGGATGAGCAATATCCACCGGGAGTAGAGAAGTCAGGAAAGCTACTCGAGAACTCAAGAAGATATCGACAAGCCAATTTTAATGAACTGAAGATTAGAGATATCGACAAGTCATTCCATCACTAGAGAACTCCGAGTTATCGATAAGTCATAGTGAAGATGTGAAGACTAGAGATCTTAACAAGCTGAAGACCTCTACAAGTCAAACTCAATATGGAATGCTAGAGATCTCGATAAGCCTATGTGCTTATCGAGATGTCAAGTGTTCTATTAATTCAAACTGGAGATCTCGAAGTACAGTCTCAAAGTACAAAATTGCAGATCAGTTTAATATCCAAGATAAACAATCAACAAATAATCCAACAGCTGGATGACAAGTCTACAAAAAGTAGCTTGAAGAGTGTGCAAGATCAATGGCAAAGTTTAACTAACAGAGAAAGATTAAAGTAAACACGGGATGCTAAAGATTTTCTAAGCCAGAAATGGAAGATCTACTTTTCTATAAATAGAAATTACAAGTGACAGTTTAGAAAAGCTAATAGCATGTTTATTATCCAATGTGTGAATCAGCAGTTAACTGAGTTATAAAGTTAACATTGGTCCTCTAGTTAGAAGTAACAATTTAGATCAAATCTCTTATATCACTCTCAAGAAGAAGCTGAGCTCTTTAACATCAAAGAGCTTAGAAATTTTGTAGCAAAACAGTCTTAATTTTTAATATAAAAATTAAGTGAGTTTTGAAGATTTGTGTTCTTTATTTTATGCAAGTTTAAATTCTGTATGACATTTTTCTATACAAGATTTAATTTACTTTGTTCTACCATTAACTTTCAAGAAAAGCCTAAAATCAGAAAAAACACATTCACCCCCCCCCCCTCTTTGTGTATTTCATTACCTAACAAATGTTGAGTTGTGAAGAACATCCATCATACCTTCCTGGTGTTCCACATCATTATAAGATGGTATATATTCGAAGCAGACTCTTCTTGGTTGTCCACATAAATTAAAAAGGATACTTTTTGTTTAACTTTGGTTTGTTCGTATAATTATAAGCATGTACACATAAAAATATGAGATGGAAATTCATGAGCCAATTACAAATTATCAGAAGTGTTGTATGTTGTAATTGCATTCTATAACACCTCTATAGAAAGATCCGTTATTGCGAAATTAAGTAAACCGTCTGTGAAATTAATTTGTCCAAGTAAAGTAGAAGTCCAAATTCGATCATAATCAGTTGAGAATTTGAAAAAAAATAAGAAAATTTAGTCAAGTAGACAAAACAAATTGCACTAACATGGTAAGACATAGGCTCAATTTATTTCATATATGAGTCTTGAATATCATAGACAGTTTTGAAATTTACAAATTGAAAAAATAGAAAAAATAACTATAACCATAATTGAGTGTATGGCATAAATTTGGAGTCCTAAACTAACCAAAAAATATTATATGAATTCGAGAGTCATACATTCTTAAGTATTTCATTTATTCATATTTCATTTGTTTTAACCAAATTCAGCAAGTTAAAGTACAAAATGTTTTTATAGTTCAACGATCAAGATTCCTAAGGATTTTTTAAGATTCTTTTAAAGTAATGACACATTTTGAACAAAGATAATAATAATTAAATTTGACCCAATTTTTTAAAAATATAATAAAAAAACAGACCTTAATCTATACAAATATTCGAGCATCCAGATTCGAATAATTCAAATAGATCTATTTAAATTTAAAATGATGAGATATTTATCATACAAGAACAAATTATCATATTCGACATGTGTAGTTGCAAAATATATTTTTAAAGGTATCATTTTAAATTAAAAAATTACTCCGTCCATTCAATTGTACATATTTTTTAAAAAAATAATATTGTCCTAAATTACTTATCCATATCTCATTTTAAAATGGGTTGTGAGAGTAGTAACTATAGAAAAAGACGAACATTATATTTCAGAATTAATTGAACTTTGCCATAGATATATAAATACAGGAAATTTGATCAAATAAACTTAAAATAAAAATAAAAACCAGAAAGTCATCTCATCCGCTCTTTTTGTAAGATTGGTTAAATATGAGTCATATACACATTAACTTTTAGTGCATTTTTTCCGTCCTGAACGGGGAAGTGGGATCCGTGCGAGTAATCGAGGATTTTTTCCTTTACAAAGAAAATTGGTGTTTTTTATTATTTAAATTAATAATTTATGTACTTGATTATAGTAAATGATAAAATTATTTTTTAGTGATTTGTGACATAAATTACGTCTTTGTCAACTAAAAATCATAATATTGTTTGTTTCAAGTCATTTTATTAGATCTGATATAATTTCGCCATTGTCATATTTTTTATTGATATCAATTGAAATTTTGAAAATATTTAAAATGTAATATGCATATTTATCGGTGAAAAAATTGAAATTAAATTGATAAACATACGTGTAAGGAGATTTATAATCGTCATAGGGTACTACACTAAAAAATGAATATGCTTGGGTACAGTCAACGATAACGAAAAGTTTTGATAATTAACAATATTAGTAAAGATATTAAGAGTGCCACTCTAATGAGGATTTATAATTGTTGACAACTAAGAACCCATAGTTGAAAAGGGTAATTTTGTAAAATAATTCAAATAAAAAACGCTTATTAAGATATGTGTATATACGGTTGAAAATTAAATTTTCACGATTCGCGATGCAACAACTTCCCTTCACACTTTTTTCTCTGTATGAATAAATGGATACAGTATATAAATATCAAAACACTAATAAACCATCTCACTTCTTCTCTCTTCACCATATCTTACATGCAATCCAACACAGATTCAGTCGAATACATTTCTCAACAAAAAAGTGCTCTCTGAACGAAATTCGTAAAAGTGTTGTAAAAGACATGCCTGTACTTTAACAAGACTAAGACAATTTTGTCAACCCTAAGTAAGTTGTATTGTTATCTAAATTTGTATTTTGTACTTGTAATACTTAAAGTCTGTAAAAATACAAAGGAGCAGACTGGAGACTTTTTCCTAAAACAGTATCAAGCCTAAGGATTCTATCTGGAAGAAGATCAAGAAGATCATGCCTCAGAAGAATTTAGAAGAAGCTTGGAGTTGAATAACTGTGTTTGGAGAAAAATATTCTAAGTCAAGATCTCTACAAGTCACATATTTAATGTTATAGAGAAGTCATTCGAGAACTCCAGAGAGTACCGACGGATAAGCAAAATCTACTCGATGGATGAGCAATATCTACTCGACGGATGAGCAATATCGACTCATTGGATGAGCTATATATCTATTCGATGGATGAGCAATATCTACTCGACGGATGAGCTATATATCTATTCGACGGATGAGCAATATCAACCGGGAGTAGAGAAGTCAGGAAAGCTACTCGAGAACTCAAGAAGATATTGACAAGCCAAATTTAAAGAACTGAAGATTGGAGATATCGACAAGTCATTCCATCACTAGAGAACTTCGAGTTATCGATAAGTCATAGTGAAGATGTGAAGACTAGAGATCTCGACAAGCTGAAGACCTCTACAAGTCAAACTCAATATGGAATGCTAGAGATCTCGATAAGCCTATGTACTTATCGAGATGTCAAGTGTTCTATTAAATTTAAACTGAAGATCTCGAAGTACAGTCTCAAAGTACAGAATTGCAGATCGGTTTAATATCCAAGATAAACAATCAACAAACAATCCAACAGCTGGATTGACAAGTCTACAAAAAGCAGCTTGAAGAGTGAGCAAGATTAATGGCAAGATTAACTGATAGAGGAAGATTAAAGTAAACACGGGATGCTAAATATATGCTAAGCCAGAAATGGAAGATCTACTTTTCTATAAATAGAAATGACAAGTGACAGTTTAGAAAAGCTAATAGCATTTTTATTATCCACTGTGTAAACCAGCAGTTAACTGAGTTATAAAGTTAACACTGTTCCTCTAGTTAGATGTAACAATTTAGATCAAATCTCTTGTATCACTCTCAAGAAGAAGCTGAGCTCTTTAACATCAAAGAGCTTCGAAATTTTATAGCAAAACAGTCTTAATTTTTAATATAAAAATTAAGTGAGTTTTGAGGATTTGTGTTCTTTATTTTATTCAAGTTTAAATTCTGCATGAACACTTTTCTATACAAGATTTAATTTACTTTGTTTAACCATTAACTTTCAAGAAAAGCCTAAAATCAGAGAAAACACATTCACCCCCCCCCCCCTCTGTGTGTGATTCATTACCTAACAAGTGGTATTAGAGCAAAATCTGAAAGTAAACAGATTCAAGATCTTGGAAGGATGAATACACAGAGAATCAGTAGCATCAAAATTCCTACCTTTGACAAAGCTAACTACACTCTTTGGAAAAAGAAAATGATGTTGTTTATCAGGATGGCCAATCCATTCTATATTCAGATTCTCAAGAATGGACCCTTCATTTCTATGGTAAGAGTTGAGGAATCTTCAGATGGAAACCTGGTCATACCAGCTCATTATGCTCCAAAAGATCTTGCTGAGTATTCTGATCCTAAAAAGGAGAAAGTTTCCCTGGATGGCATCTTACAAATGATATTGATTGAGTCACTTGATAATGTAATGTACAACAATATTATCAACTGTGACACTGCCAAGCAGATATGGGAAAAGATTGAGATACTATGTGAAGGAATTGAGGAGGTTAGATCTAATCAAAGAAGGATATTGATTTCACAGTATGAGGGTTTCATGGCTAAGCCTAAGGAAAGCATTACTGATGTGTTTGAAAGATTCAATAAGCTGATAAATGACTTGCAGCTTCATGACAAATACTATGAAGCTGAAGAAGTGAATCTAAAGTTTTTGCTTACTCTCCCTGACCATTTGGAACAGAATATCTCATCAATCAGGGAAGGGAGAGACTTGAGCAGAATAACTCTAGAAGTTCTATATGAAATTCTCAAAACATATGAACTAGAGATGATTCAAAGGCAATCGTTGAGGTTTGGTCAAGGACATGTTGTGGATGGCTCAAGTGCTTTAATTATAAATGAAAGCCACCCCCTCAATGATGAACTAAGATCCCAAACTTCAGTTGCCTCAACAAGTGAGCAGAGAACAAATGATTCACAAGAGCAAGTCATATTAGAGTCGAAGAAGGATGAGTTCTACACTCTTGAAAAACTGGATGAGCTAGATCAGTCAATGGACTATCTAGCTAGATAATTCTCTAACATTAGAGTAAAGAAGCCAAGGTACTTCAGAAATAAAGGACAATCCTTCAACAAAGACAACAACTGGAAAGAGAAAGGGAAGTACAATTCTGACAGCAAGAATGATTACAAAACTGGATCTATTGACAGATCTAATATAAGGTGCTTCAATTGTGATGAACTAGGCCACCTTGCTATAGAATGCAGGAAATCTAAGAAGGTGAAGAAAGATAAAGTTTATCTTGAACTGGAAGCAAAGTAGGAAGCTCTTCTGAAAAAGCAGCAGAGCAAAGCTTACATTGCGAAGGGAAAGAGTTGGGATGATTCATATAATGATGAAGATGGGGAAGTTAGAAACTATGCTCTAATGGCTTTGGAGCAAGGTGAATCATCCTCATCAAAAGCACAGACACCAACTCTTACCACTATTGATTTAAACATGAATCAATACAAGGAAACTGTTAAAAAGATGAGCACAAAAATGTTTCACATTCACACAAGCATGGTTGCTGCTAATGAAAAAGTTAGAAGATGAAAAAAGATAAATAAGAAGCTCGAGAATGAGAAGCAAGAAACTGAATTGTTGCTAGTTGAGCTTGAAGCTTTAAAACAAGGAAATGCTTATCTCAAGAACAAGCTCAAGTGTGCAAATGAAGTTGAAGTAGTGTTAAGGGAGAAGCTAGAAAAGAATGAAGCAAATATGAAATCTTTTAGAAATGCATCTGAACTGGTCGAACAGTATCATGAGAAGAATAAACCATGTGCAAACATTGCTATTGGCCTTGACTATGATGACATGAGTGACAAAAAGAAAACTGTAGGTGACAAAGGGAAATCCAAGAAGACTGAGAATGCTCCAACCTTTTTGAAAGAGGTTAATGCACCTATATTCAAAGCATGTGTAGTCAACTTCAGTGAAGAAGAATTGAGTATCAAGCAAGAAATTGCTAATAAATATAAAGAGAAGAAAACTGAAGAATCAGTTCAGTCTTCCAATACTGAAGAGAAACTCATGAACAAACAAAGTCTCAAGACTCTTGTTCAAGAAACCAAAACTAAAGATGCAAGAAAGAGAAAGAAAAATAGAAATGGGAAAATAGGGATAAACAAAAGCAATAATTTTGCTTATGTTGCAAATGCTCCTAGAAAAAAATGTGAAAATTGTGGCTCTTCAAACCATCTAACTCACCTTTGTAAAAAGGTTGTTAGCAAGCCAGCTGAAGGAACTTGTAAATACAATGAAGCAAACTCTAATGATCCCTATTCATTCTGTGACAAGTTTGACTGCATTCCTTGCAACATGAAGGTAATGAAGAGTTGCCACAAACTGATAGTAGACCTTAAAGAATCAAGAAATGAGTCTACATAAGAAGGAAAACATGCACAACAATCACTGAATTCTGTTTCGTCTAAAATTACTCATTCCACCTCTACTGAACAAGTTACCAAGAAGAAACTACCCAACACTGCTTGGGTTTCCAAACACACTTAAGAATCATTGTGTGCAGGGCAAGTAAAGAAAGTTATCTGGATCATAGACAGTGGATGTTCCAGGCATATGACTAGTGGTAGAGCCCTGCTATCACAGTTTGAGGAGAAAGCTGGCCCACCGGTGACCTTTGGAGACAACAACAAAGGATTCAAAATGGGATATGGCAAGATTATTCTGAAAATGTTGTCTTTAAATGATGTAGCACTGGTAGCTGATCTTGAAGTGAATCTTTTCAGAATTAGCATATTGTAGACAATAGTCTCAAGTCATATTCAACAAAAAGAATGCACTGTTATTAACATGAAAACTAGTGAAGTTGCTCTGAAGGGAGCAAGGAAAGGAAGCTTGTTTGTTGAAGATTTTGACTCAACAAATAAGGATGGTATTTGTTGCTTATACACCAAGGTATCAGGAGAAATAAACAAGCTCTGACTTAAAATCTATCTCACTTGAATTTTAAGAAACTTAACATCTTGTCAAAAAGGAGTTGGTAAGAGACATGCCTAAGGTGGAGCTTGCTCAAGTTGAAGGTTGTGAGGTCTGTCAGACTAAGAAAATGAAGAAACTACTCAACAAGAGAATCATGGAAACAGTAGCTCATCTCATACACCTGAGTTTGGTTGCACAACCTCAGGGGGAGTAAGAGGATCTTCAGATACTGGAAGGAAGCTTAACCTGGGATCATGGTATCCCAAGGGAATTAGTTATGGAGCTGTTGGACTCACAAATACAGATTTTTCTGAAATGAAAGTTGCCAAAAAGAGTTCAAGTGGAAGGTGTCAAATTTGTCTTTCAAAGACATGTATCCTGATATTGCATTAAGCTCATTTTTGTACCAAAGAAAAACATCTAGCTGACATTTTTACTAAACCTTTGGATGAAGCAACCTTCACTAGACTTGTAAGTGAAATTGGAATGCTCAATTCTTTATCCTAAGGCAAGAACTCAGCTAATGGTTTGCAGCAGATTAATCTCCAGTAAATCAAAATTATATGATTAAATAGGAAATTAATTGAAATATGAATTATAAATATTTCAGAAATCTCTGTATATTTGTTTTTCAAATTCAATTAATTGGAATTTTTCAAATTCTGAGTTAACTGTTTAGTTGTTAATTTACATCCTTAATATGTAAAATTAACTCAAGGCAGAATTACAATAATCAAAAGTATTTAGAGAACTGAGTTCTCGATAAGTATAAATTGACTTCTCGACAGGTCATTTTAGGACTTCTCGAGTGAGTCCTCGATAAGTCAACTTACTGACTTCTCAAGTGACTTCTCGATAGGTTTAAAATGACTTATCGATAAGTCCTTATAGAGTTCTCTAATAGTGTTCATTCACAGAGTTCTCTACAAGTACAATTCTTGACTTATTAAAAACTCAGAACTAAGATAATTTAAATTAATAAATTATTTTGGTAAAATACTTTTGGAAAATCTATTCTAATTTTATTTTGAATTTATTCAAGTAAAAGTTAGAATTAGTTCAGTCCAATCTTTGGACAAACTGGGTATTTATTTGACATTTCGATAAGTCAAGTTTGAGTTCTCTCTAAGAGTAATTTAAAATAACTTCTCAACATGTACTTCACTTCTCTAAATGACTTCTCGATAAACAAACTCGAAATGTCTATTTTTGAGTTTTCGGCAAGTCATCTTCTTTTACTATAAATACCCAGACTTCTCGATACATACTATTACTCACATCTTTCGAGATCTAAAATGACCTAGCTTTCAATTCAAAACCATTTTCTCTCTCGTTTTTCATTCCTTCTCAGAAATTTCTCTTACCCATTCATTCTCATCAATCAATAATGGCCCAAAATGTTGGTAGGACATTTATTCCAGAGAAAGGAACCAACTATCTTGATTTCACTGATGTAAACCAAGCTCCTGATAGTTTCAAAGGGTTTGTAAAGCTGCTGTCTGAATCATATCTTGCAGGTGCTTTGACTGCAAATCCAGTACTATATCTAGACGTGCTGCATGAATTCTGGACTACAGCTGTAGTGAGAACTGATGTTAAGAATAACTCTCTTTCTTTGGTGGTGACATGCACAATTGGAGGCCAACGAATAGAATTCAATGACCAGGATGTGAATAGAGCCTAGGGATTGCCAACTGAGAATCTGGTGGAGGTATCAACTCCTTATGAGCTGACTGAGTTTATAAACTTCATCAATTATGGTGGGAGAATAAACCTGTCAAGCTTAAATCGAACCAATCTAAGGAGTGGTCATTCATCTTTGACTCTGTAGTAAGGGCCTTTACTTGCAGAAAAATAGGATATGACAATATCCCAAGTGTTGTGCAAAAGCTGGTGTATTCAATTGCCCACAGCAGACACCTAAATGTTGGTCTGCTGATCCTAAGAAGAACTTGCAACCAGGCTGGTTATGCCTCTAACAGCAAGAGGAAGGAAATTTTCTTTCCTAGATTTATTATGTCCACTTTAAATAATAAAGTAGCTGACATACACCTACTGAATGGTATAGATAGTACTAAAATAGGCAACTGTAAGCAAGTGTTCAAAATAATATTTGGCTCACTTACTACAAAGAATAAGGTGAATGTAAGTCTGAAAAATCACTCCATTTATGTTGAAAAGATTTAGGACTTATCCTTATCCTATGCTTGACATGAGATCCAATGCACAATCTAGTACAGCTATGATTCCTGAACCTGTGGAAGTACAAACACAGGATTACCAACAGGGATCTTCTCATGCTGTAACCATTCTTTCACAACCTTTAGAAGCTAGGAAAACAACTACCTCGTCTTCCCAAAAAGGTGAGTTCAGTAAAAGGAAGAGAAAGGGGATAAGCCTAGCTGTGATAACTGAGAGTGGTGAGGAGAGAGCTGAAAAAGAACCACCTCTGGTCAAAAGATCCAAAAGGAGTAAACAAAAGGAGTTGACCACTCTATCCTCCTCTACATCCTCTCAACAGGATGTAATTGTAAAACCAACCATGAGTGAGTCTGCACAGCTTGTACAAGAAGCAATTCAAGTGTATGGTAGGAGAAATAAGGAAGGCACACATTGTGAGAGCACATCTCTTGAAACTCCCCCCCCCCTTATTCAGGGGGAGCTGCCAACACTCACAACTGAGCAACAATCTCTTCTATCTAATATTTCTTCTATTTCAATTCCACTTGAATCCATTTCTTAAGTGCATCAAAAATCAAGTGACTTAGCTCTAGAAGCTTTGCTCACCACCCAGATACCTCATTTGGATGGTGAGAGGCTACATGTTGAGGTAGACCTTGATGATACCATCACAAATATGGGGGATTCATCAGTCTTTACTGAAGATCCCATGGATACCTGTAATGCACCTTCATGTGCAAAACAGTCTTCACAGATTGAAAGGTTTGAGGGTAGTACTCCTGAGGGGGAGCTATCTAAATCCTCTTCAATTCAATTGGAGGTTCCTTATGAAGGAACAACTCCCCTCATAACCCTAGCAGAAATTGCCTCAGCAGTTGAAGCTAGGAGTATATTTGCCCATGATCCTGTCATGGGGGAGGAAAGCATAGCACATTCAAGTGTCATTGTGTTGCAAGACACACAAGGGTTTGAGACTGGTGCACATGACAGTAACCCAGTCAAATCCCCTTCAATTCAATTGGAGGTTCCCACTACAAGTGGAGGACAACACGCTGTCAAAACCACAGAGCAATCTGTGAGTCAAACTGTGATCTCAGTCACAGGAGTTTCTGATGAACCATCCACCTCTCAACCTCAACAACCTCACATACTCTCTCAGTGGCTACAAGAATCTGCCTCTCAACCAACCTCTATAGATGATCTACTAGTAGAGCAGATCTTTAGACTGGCCAATATCTCACATCATCTTCTAACTTCAGACATGAGCAACCAAGACTATCAAGCTATCATGCTTTCTTATATTGAAGAGGTTGAGGAGCAAAAATGGAAAATTATCAATGATGCTGAGCCAGATGGGAATATGGATGCATGGCTATCTGATGACTTTGCTTTAGAGATGAATCAAGTTTTGGCCAGATTTCGAGAAGAATATGTTACTATTCTTAGCAGCAATGTAAGAGACTTGAATCCAGAAGCTGTCTATGATGCCATTACAGATGTATACAAAGATCAGCTCAAAACATTTCATCTGTTTGGTAAGGCTCTTGAAATCAAACTTACTGGCCATGAAGACAGAATCAGGAAATTGGTAAATAAGAAAATGGACAAGATCATACCATCTCAAGAGTAGATATCTTCTAAATTCAAACATTTTTCTGAGCAAATGACTAGGATGGATGTTACCTCCATTGAGAAAGAAGTCAAAAATCTCAAACAATCATTCACTAATCTCCATGAAATGATCCAGAACCAAATTACTCATTCAAATGAGACCAAGGTTTAGCTGGATCAACTTCACCAGAGCAGATTTAAGCCATCAGCTTTGCTAATGGAATGGATCAAAGAGGCTATAGAAGAACACTTTGGCACATCTAGAAGTTCTTATCAGCCTGGATCCACTTCAACAAATCTACAAATTCAGTCTCTACAGGGTCAAGTCACAGTATTACAAAACTCCAACTCCTCTCTCACTGCACAAGTTGAGGCTTTGACATCTCTTGTCAAAAGCCAACAAACAGATATCCAAACTCTGGTGGATCCCCATAAGCATCTTCAAATGCAGAATTTTATAGCTTTAGGAGCCATCATGGGTAAAATCAGCATACCACTCCCTTCTTTTCCTGAACAAGTCAGGCATGAAATCCCTACTCCCCTTCTTATGCCTGTCAACAAGACTATTGGGGAGATAGAGGCTAGGTTGACACAATCAAGGTCATCTCAACATCAGGTTCAGGGTGCTGGAAAGAAAACTAAAGAAGTTGATCTTGACAAAGAGAGACTTATTAGGTCTGTTGAAGGACCTAGTTTGAGCAGAGAGTTTGAAGAACTACTCAATGCCTTAAAAGCTTCTCTCAACAACAATCACTTCACATATAAAAAGGCCTTGGAAAAGACAATCAATTTCATAAGAGTGATCAAAGTCAACAAGGACAACTTTCTAGAAGATAGGATAGTGGTTAATGCAAATGACTCCGGGACAAACAGATTTATGCAGGTGTCCCTCAATTGCCTTGTCTCAAGGAGGGCATCTGAATTAGATATATTTATCAGCAAATTTAGAGTTATAACTCGTGAAGATACCAAGCTACTGACTGCACTGAAAGATGCTCATGCAACTGCCTTTCCTGAAGCATATCTTCAACCAAGTAAGGGTATAGCATACATCTGTCCAATCACTAAACAATTCAGATTTTTCAATATCCCTAAATATTGTGGCAGGAGCAATGAGAAGCTTATCATAATCCTAGGAACTAGCTTAAAAGCTAAGAAAAATAAGAACCATGATGATTTGGAAATGATAAAGCTACTAAGAAGATATTTGGACAATGCAGAAGTCAACTTGCCTAAAACTCAGTTTAACAATGATGACTTGGATGACGATGAGCACAAGAAGAGTGATCAGAATCCTTCTAGCTCAAATCTGAGTCAGTCTAGTAAGCCATCTGGTAGCAAGGGTAGAGCCAAGAAGAAGGAGGATGACAAAAAAATGAAGAAAAGAAGAGAAGAGGGGAGAGGAAGAGCAGAAAACCTCATGATTATTCAGGAACTTAAACAACCTTAAAAATCCAAATACAACCACCTCAAACCTTAGCTCAACCCACAACATCAACTATCTCTAACATCAAACCTTCCAAAACACCTAAGCCAAAATTTCTTTACAGACAAACTGCCAACTCCTTCCTAAAAATTCCAATTACCTCAAGCCTCACAAATATCAAGAAAATAACAACCCTACCTTTAGGCTACCTTTTGGGAGATAGCCTAAGAAATTCAAGCCTGTAAAGGAAGTGGAAGTCAATGAAAGGTCCATCTGTAATTGCTTTAAAGAATCTGACTTTCTACCTCTAAATTGGTGCACCTCAGATGAAGACCATTTCCAACATCCAGCTAAGGAAATTGTTAAAATCTGGGTTGTATCCCTGAGAGAAGTTAGAGTCTATTTTAAGGATGGTACATTCACTCTTCTAAACAAAAACTTAATGGATTCTTTGACTCCTGCAGAAATTAAGAGGGTGTTAAGTTTGTTAAAAGGCAAGGACACTGTTACAAGGACTTGGAGATCATCTTTGGCTAAATGGTTGATTGAAAGGGAGGAAATAAAGAAAAGAGAATAGGCTGAAGCTTAAGAAAGAAAAAGGAAGCATGATGAAGAAATAGACATGTTTATAAAAAGATCAGAAGAGTCGAAAGCAAAAGGAATGAGCAGAATTTCTAAAGATGGTAGATTTCTAAACATCAAAGTTGGTGGATTCTCAAGATTCAACTTAGAGTATCTGGACCAGGGTTACCCTAAGGCAGCAAGGCAAAAACTTGTGGAAGCTGAACACTCATCATAGAATAACTTGAAATTCTTGATCACTTGAAGGATAGACTTAGAGAAAAAACAGATGTAAAACTGTCTTTACCTGATTCTTGTAATCTTGGAACCTGGTGAATCTTATATTGTACAAGCTGTAATTATATCAAGCTTTATGTTTTAATTCTATCTTCCATCAGTTTTAAACTTGGGGTTAGTCTTGTTAACAGGCATGAATTTGTGTGAAACAATCTTCTCACAAATTGGGGGAGATTATTTTAAAAGACATGCGTGTACTTTAACAAGACTAAGACAATTTTGTCAACCCTAAGTAAGTTGTATTATTATCTAAATTTATATTTTGTACTTGTAACACTTAAAGTCTGTAAAAATACAAAGGAGCAGACTGGAGTCTTTTTCCTAAAATAGTATCAAGCCTGAGGATTCTATCTGGAATAAAATCAAGAAGATCGTGTCTCAGAAGAATTTTGAAGAAGCTTGGAGTTGAATAAATTTGTTTGGAGAAAAATATTCTATGTCAAGATCTCTATAAGTTACAGATTTAATGTTATAGAGAAGTCATTCGAGAACTCCAGAGAGTACCGACGGATGAGCAATATCTACTCGATGGATGAGCAATATCTACTCGACGGATGAACAATATCTACTCGATGGATGAGCTATATATCTATTCGACAGATGAGCAATATCTACTCGATGGATGAGCTATATATCTATTCGATGGATGAGCAATATCCACCGGGAGTAGAGAAGTCAGGAAAGCTACTCGAGAACTCAAGAAGATATCGACAAGCCAATTTCAAAGAACTGAAGATTGGAGATATCGACAAGTCATTCCATCACTTAGAGAACTCCGAGTTATCGATAAGTCATAGTAAAGATGTGAAGACTATAGATCTCGACAAGCTGAAGACCTCTACAAGTCAAACTCAATATGGAATGCTAGAGATCTCGATAAGCCTATGTACTTATCGAGATGTCAAGTGTTCTATTAATTCAAACTGGAGATCTCGAAGTACAGTCTCAAAGTACAAAATTGCAGATCAGTTTAATATCCAAGATAAACAATCAACAAACAATCCAACAACTGAATTGAAAAGTCTACAAAAAGCAGCTTGAAGAGTGTGCAAGATCAATGGCAAAGATTAACTGACAGAGGAAAATTAAAGTAAACACGGGATGCTAAAGATATGCTAAGCCATAAATGGAAGATCTACTTTTCTATAAATAGAAATGACAATTAACAGTTTAGAAAAGCTAATAGCTTATTTATTATCCACTGTGTAAACCAGCAGTTAACTGAGTTATAAAATTAACACTGGTCCTCTAGTTAGATGTAACAATTTAGATCAAATCTCTTGTATCACTCTCAAGAAAAAGCTGAGCTCTTTAACATCAAAGAGCTTAGAATTTTTGTAGCAAAACAGTCTTAATTTTTAATCTAAAAATTAAGTGAGTTTTGAAGATTTGTGTTCTTTATTTTATGCAAGTTTAAATTCTTCGTGAACACTTTTCTATACAAGATTTAATTTACTTTGTTCAACCATTAACTTTCAAGAAAAGCCTAAAATCAAAAAAAACACATTCATCCCCCTATGTCTGTGATTCATTACCTAACAAGAAGAATAATGAACCGATTGAACATTACAAATCACTCAAATGACAAGGTATTTTGTTTTTTAAGTTTAGACATTATTTAATTTATTTTTTTATTCGATTAATTATCATAATTTGCTTGTACACACACTATATTCAGAATAAATCATAAATACTTGTAATAATGAAAACAGTGATTGACAATTAAAATTTTAATCACCGATTTGTATTTTTCATCACTTTTGTAGAAAGTAATCACTATAAATCTACGTATTAATGGAGAATAATGAACCATATAATAAGTCAAAATATAATTGCATAATTTTTTTTATGCAAATACAAGTGCTATACTTTTGATTTTATAATTATTTTATTTTCTTATATAATGTTAACGGTAAAAATTGAAAGGTTATTTTTTGTTATAAGGTGGCCGGTCCAAATATCAAAATTATTTAAAAATTTACGCACTTGCTTCTTTTTACATGATATATACATTCACATGGTTAACTTTTTAATTTAATAATTAAATATTATGAATTTGAGCCGCACTAATAGAATAATTTTCAATCGCGATCTCTAAGATTCTACTTTTTTAAAAAGAATAAAGTTCCTAAGATGGCCTCCGGTAACTTATCTGAGGTGCATGTGTTTTTTAGTATAAAATAGTAATAACATTTTTGTAAATATAATTTACTGTAATTACAATATTACCCTCGTATATTTATATAATATATTTTTTAATCTCAGATAAACTTATATTAGGTAAGCTCAGGAAAACTAATCTTTTTTTTAAATAAGTACTAATAACGTGTACTAGCTTAGAACCCGTGCCATGCACGGATCACACGGATTTTAATATTATATAATTGTTTTTAAAAAAATTGAATTCAATTTTTAATTTTGTTCATTTAAAACTATAAATGATATGACTTCATAATAATTATATTAGTAGACGTATACATTTATAACTTTTTAAAATATTTAAACTTATTTAAAGTGATAGCATTGGTAAGGAGGGAAATGTTATTATAACGAAATTATTATTTTATTTAGGGTAAAAATATAATGTATTTATTATGTTGGTACCTTAAAAAATATTATTTTAACATGTTGATTACTTAATCGCTTAACAGTAATTCTATAAAAGATATTTGAAAAAAAATAATATTATTGATTGAACGATATAATTTTATTGATAATTCTATGTGTATTTTTTAAAAAAATAATATTTATGTTTTAATTAAAATTTGATTTTTAGTTCACATCAATAGAAAACGAATTATACTTAGTATAATATTAATTGATTTATCTCAGATGAGTGGTTTATATTATTTTATTTTATCCCAATGCACAATACACCGACAAAATCAAACTAATTATTTTTAGTTTAATTATAATTTTTTTAAGTGTGATCAATAAGATAATTTTGTTTTAGACTGTTAGTATATATTATTTTATTTTTGTTGATCGAATTGTATTTTTATTTTAGTTTTGTGTTAGTTTGAATCAATTGTATAATGTATTTTTTTATCCTGGATAAAATAAAATATATTATTTTGTTCATCTAAGTTTATTTGTATAATTTTTCAAGAGGACTGATAGTATTATTATTTTATCTTAACCCGATTCATATGACATATCAACTAAATCTTAATAATTATATTTAGTTTGCTTATTAAGTTTTGCCCGAAGTAATAAATTAGAATAATATAGAACTCGATATGAATTACAATATAAATTGGTATAAGTAGTTGAATTTTAATATAAATTATAATAATATAGAGTTCAATATAACATAGAAATGAAATTGGTAAAGTAATAGAGGAAGTTGACTTCAATATCAATTATAATTAGAATTTATCGACCCAATAGTTAGAATTGAAATAATTAAGTAATTTCACCAAGTACCAACCGACCGACTACCAAATTTTTAATATTTCGTCTATTATATAATACTAGCTTAAAACTCGTGTGATGCACGGATCGTACAGATTTTTTTTAATATTATATATATCTTTAAAAAAAGTATTGAATTCAATTTTTAATTTTGTTCATTTAAAACTTTAAATGATATGACTTCAGAATAATTATATTAGTAGACATATATGTTCGTAACTTTTTAAAACATTTAAATTTATTTAAAGTGATAGCATTGGTAAGGAGAAAAATGTTATTATAAGAAAATTATTATTTTATTGAGGTTAAAAATATAATGTCTACATTATGTTGGGACCTTAAAAAATATTATTTTAGCATGTTGATTACTTAATCGATTAACAATAATTCTATAAAAGATATTTGAAAAAGACAATATTACTCATTGAACGATATAGTTTTATTGATAATTATATGTATATATTTTAAAAAATAATATTTATATATTAGTTAAAATTTAATTTTTAGTTCACATCAATAGGATACGAATTATACTTAGTCTAATATTAATTTGATTTATCTCGGATGAGTGGTTTATATTATTTTATTTTAGCACGATGCACAATACACCGACCAAATCAAATTAATTATTTTTAGTTTAATTTTAATTATTTTTTAAGTGTGGATCAATAAGATATTTTTTTAGACTGAATAATTTGTATATATTATTTATTTTTGTTGGTCGAATTGTATTTTTATTTTAGTTTTGTGTTAGTCTGAATCAATTGTATAATATATTTTTTTATCCTCGATAAATAGAATATATTATTTTGTTTATCCAAATTCATTTGTATAATTTTTTTAGGAGGACCGATAGTATTATTATTTTATCTTAGCCCGATCCACATGACATATCAACTAAATCTTAATAATTATATATAGTTTGCTTATTAATTTAGCTCGAAGTAACAAATTAGAATAATATAGAACTCGATATGAATTAAAATATAAATTGGTAGAAAAAGTTGAATTTAATATAAAGTATAATGATATAGAGTTCGATATAAAATATAATTGAAATTGGTAAAACAATAGAGGAAGTTAACTTCAATATCAATTAGAATTAGAATTGATCGACCCAATAATTTGAATTGAAATAATTAAGTAAGGGTAATTCAGTAATTTCACCAAGTATCGACCGACCGACTACCAAACTTTAATGTTTTGTCTATTATAATATAGTATAGACTAGCCTATAATCCGTGCGATACACGAATTGCTTTTAACACTCGGATAATTTTTACTAATATATTTTATCTTAAAATTATTAATATATTAATATAGATTTTCAATAGTTGAAAAATAAATTGAAGAACATAATAAGTATATGTTTTCCAATAATTTGAGACGTGACTGAAAATAAATAATATAATATATAATATGTTGTTTATGGGGCTCGAACCTTGAACCTGTAGAAATCGTTAAAAATAAAGAATATAAAAGTTTAAATATAATATGCTGTTGACGGGATTCGAAGCCTGAACCTATAAGAGCAGTTTAAATATTAATATAATATTATTTTATTATTACATCTCACGGTTCCCATCTATCTGTTTTTAGATCTGACAGTTGTTATTTACCGTACCGAACAACCGACCAACTACCAAATAGAGGGTTTTCTGCTTATAATAATTTGAGAATTGACTGAAAATAAATAATATGTTGTTCATGGGGCTCGAACCCTGAACGGTAGAAATTGTTAAAAATAAAGAATATAAAAGTTTAAATATAATACGCTGTTGACGAGATTCGAACCATGAACCTATGAGAGCTGTTTAAATATTAATATAATATTATTTTATTATTACATCCAACGATTCCCATCTATTTATTTTTAAATTTGACGGTTATTATTTATTGTATCGAAACGGCCAAATTGAGAGCGGATGTTCTGCTTATAATATACTATAATAGTATAGTAAAGTAGAGTAGAGATAGACGGTATAGAAGATGTGGCCCAAAAGGGGAGGCCACTTGATCACCAACAAAGAATAAAAAAGGGGCCCAACATAGGATAATTCTGGGAGAGAGAATGGTGGCAAAAATATAGGGGAATAAAATATCAAAAAAATACAAAAGCTCCCCTGAGCTGAAACCCCCAAATCGAAGAGTCTGATAAACATAACCCAGCGTTCTGTTGAAGCTTAAGGGAACATGCAGATCTTCGTGAAAACCCTAACCGGAAAAACAATCACTCTTGAAGTTGAGTCTAGCGATACCATTGATAATGTCAAGGCTAAGATTCAGGTCTCTCTCTCTCTCTCCCTCTGTCTGCCTCTCTCTATTTACTCTCCTATTATGTTTATCTGTTATATGATTGTTATTTAGAGTTTGGTAGTTAGTAGGGCTTTTTTCGTAAAGGTCAATTACAGAAATTTAAATACTGGATTAGTTGATGATCTTTTAAGATGTTGGGTTGGGCCTTTGTAGGCCTGTCTCTAGTTGCTGTTTGAAATTGAAGTGCCTTTTCTGTTGTTATTTTGGTATCTTTGCTGATTTTTGCTTGAGTATTGGGTGTTTTGTGATGTTGATAAAATTTAAAGTATACCGTAATGGAGGTGAAGCAAATAATTGATATTGTAGTTTTTAGTTAACGCGGATATGATAGTTATTAGTTAATGTGGTGCCTGTATCGGTATACGTGAGATGGTAAAAATGCTTTGTCATCTTTTGTTAGATCGAACTGAGGTGGTTGGGTGGTCGGAGTTGGGACATGAGTAGAATAGAGCTAGAACTATGATGAGTGTGTGTTTTTTGGCCGTGGTTTATGTGATTGTTTTCAATAAAAAATTAGGTGTGAACAATTATTTTAGTAAATTAGTGGAGCATAAATTTGTAATTTTAATTCAATGTCAGATTTAAAAAAATTAGAATGGAAGGAGAGAAAACAACAAAAAATTCACTAGTCTGGTTTTCACCAGCATGGATTTTGGAGGACCTATGCTACAGATTTTTTTTGATCTCTTTATACTGTTGAAGGTAGCTTAAATATCTAGTGGAAGTGCACAATGGTACTAAAAGTAGAAGTTGATGGGGGCTGTAGCTGTAGCCGTTACTTGGTACTTGTTGTTGGTCTGCTCACGCTGCATGTTGGTGTGATACAGTGGGATATAATGTAGTCAGTAGTAGCTAGACATATGTCATAAACTTTAGTGACTCTTAATGATTTAAGCATGCTCTTTCCGTAATATTACGGATTTATAATTGAGAAACGATTGATATCTTCTTGAGTAGGGCTCAGACATACGGAGAATTACTTTTAAGGCGAACCACTTGAACTGTTGAGACAAGCATAAGGAAGGTTCCTTGCTATTAAAGATTAATTCTCTTCTATTCTTATTTTTTTAATTGTTAGTGAAGGCTTTGCTAGGTTTTGATTTTTGAATATAACCAGTCAGTAAACAGATCCCTGCTTATGACTGAGCTACAAAGATGGAGTTGATAAATTTGAACTCGAGTCGTCCATGATGGTTGTTTAAAGCTTAAACTTCTTTTTAAAATTGTGATAGTCCCCTCCCATGCCTAGAGACCTAAATATGGCGTGTTATAATCATATTCTGTCAGAGTTCACGAGTTCATGTCTCAATTTCATTTATCAATACACTACCTGTCATTGACAATTTGACATACTACATGTCATCTATTCTCTCCCTTTCTGTGGATGGGAAGTTAAAAATCATTTAAAATCAATATTTTGCAGCAGAAAGAAAATGGGTTGTATTATATTTGAAAGTTACTTGATACTATTTGTAAAATTGAGGAACAGAAAAAATATAGTATTTTTAAAATGATTTAATAATAATTGTCACTTACTTTCTTCACACTGTTTTCCTTGTCCCGTGGACTCTTTGTCATATACATAGGCGCCATAATGTAGATACAAAATTTAGGTTTTAGACTTTTAATTAGTGCAAGTAATAAGTTTCCTATCTGCTATCCATTCTCCAACTCATGGTAAATGGATTAGTTTTTTTGAAGTTTGAGTTGCATGAAAGATACACGTCAATTGTTAAAGGCACTGGTTGTTTATTAATGGGTCTTTAACAATGTTAATGTAAATGCACTTGGTTCTATATTTAACTTGTTATTTAATTATCAGATTTCACCTAAATTTGTAATTTTTGATGCTCTTAAGAAATGAAATTGTAGCAGTTGATCCTTCTTCATAGTTTCAAATTAACCTCTTGTAGTCTTGTGTATGAACACAGTAACACACTGGGAATACAAAGCTAAAATTCTAGCCTTCTCATTTTTCTTGTCTTTCTAGTTCTAGTTGACTGTTATATTGTCATTAAGTAGCCTGCAGAACTTTTTTAGCTTGGGAGCGTGATCCCCGGGAAAGCTTATGAACTTCCTTTTCCAATTTCTTTTTCGTTCTACTTAAGTATCTGAATCTGAACTTTAAAATGGCATAAAAGAGGATTTAAGAAGGGGTGGATTTTAGATTGTCTGTGGCTGAAGATTTAGGTTTTTTATGCTGGCTTCTCGTTTTTAATCTCGATCCCTGTAAATACCTTATAGTATTTAAACCTATTAAGCAGATCCAATGGTCCATGTTAAACTCTGGTACACGTTTTGAAAGAATGCAAGACAGGCCGAGTATAACTATGTTCTAAATGTCTAGAATGAGGAGGAAAAACATTAACTAGGCAACCTTTCCTGAAATGCATCCAAATATAAGTCACTCGGGGTATTATTATATATTTGTTATCAGGATCATTAGTGTACATGAGATGCTGCATGCCCAATATATATTTTACTTCCCAAGCATGAACTTTGCATACAATGTTGGTAGATTCAGTTGAGTGATGTTAGGCTTCATTTGTGGTTGCTGGAAATTCTGTGAATAAGAATCTCATCAAGTAACCTTTGCTTACATTGTGCCCCCTTTAAATTTTCTAATGATTCTGTTCCAAGAATAAAAGAAAACAAAGCCAGCCTTATTTATGTGCTTTAGTGTACTCATCATGTTTGTATATTTGCCAGAACAAAGAAGGTATTCCTCCAGATCAGCAGAGGTTGATTTTTGCTGGAAAGCAATTGGAAGATGGAAGAACTCTTGCAGATTACAACATTCAGAAAGAATCAACACTCCACTTGGTTTTGAGGCTGAGAGGAGGAACCATGATTAAAGTGAAAACTCTCACTGGAAAGGAAATTGAAATTGATATTGAACCAACTGATACCATTGATCGGATTAAGGAGCGGGTTGAGGAGAAAGAAGGAATTCCTCCGGTTCAGCAAAGGTAATTTTCCCTTGCATTAGTTAATTATAAAGATGTTTATCTTCAATAATATCTTTCTAGAGTAAATTTTCATAATTGTTCCGTTTCTTCAATGCATCCTTGGGAAATATCAAAAATTCTAACTTAGCTAGATCAGAACATGAGAAATCTGTATTAGTTTTATCCATATGAAATATTGCAAAAAAATGCTGCAATCCAAAATTTTCTTCTTGGCACTGTCGTGTCTGCTTTAAGAAAATCGGCAGTTGATTTCTCTAATTTTTCTCCCTTTGACAGGTATAGATGTACATCTTCTTTTGCATTAATTTCTTACGAGTGGATATCTATTGATTTTTTGAGCCTTCTTTTGTGCATCCCTTTATGATTCTACATGCCTTTTAATCCTAAAGACCTTTTTAACAAATTATTGAAAACAAAGGTTTAGGGAAGAGTACGTTATATTCATCTCAACCTTTAAGTTTTTAAATCTTTGATGTATAATGTTTCAATCCTAATTATGTCTCAGTCCTACCCCCAAATTTCTATTTAAGCGATGTCCAGAACAATTAAAAACTGTATGATATATGTACTTGAACAATCTAGTTCTCTCCTGTCCGCACAACCATCAACCATATAAATGATTAACGATTTTTCTAGTGTGTGCCCAAGGACACATGATAAGCACGGAATCTCATAAGGTTAGCTCAATTTGATTGGTGGAGTTTTTGTGTGAATAAATAGGAGCCAATCAAAATGAGCTGAACTTACGAGATTTCGCGCTTAGCATGTGCCCTTGTGCACACACACTAGAAAAACCGAATGATTAATAGTCTTTTAGGGGAAAATGAAAGAAAGTTGGCCTATTTTTAGTACTCTCCCTGTCTCCCAGAAATGAATTATATGCGTTATTTATTTAAATTTGCAAACACCCATCTTTTAGTAGCGCTAAAGGATGAACATTTAGTTACTCAAGAACAGATTTAGGGTGTGGCGAAGTAAGGACTTTTTATAAGAAATTAGGTATATATAAGTGTGATTATTTAATTTTTTTATTCTATTGTTAGAATATAGATTATGTGTAATATATGTTATTTTCCCACCAAAATTTTATGATTTCTGTCTTTCCCAAGAACTTTGCTTTTATGATCTTTTTAATATTATAATTATACATTTAGATTTTAAATGTTTAACAAATTTACTCGAAATTGTTTCCAAGCTTGAATTTAAACAAGATTTGTGGCTTCATAATAAATTCATAGTTAAGTTTTATGAGCTGGACTCGGCTCGAATTTTATTCAGTTCTAATCAACTCGAAATTGCTAATATTTATTGTCTATATATATTCTGTGTATGTGACTGTGTGTGCATTGAAGAGTGTTGCTGTGCTCGTATATATTATCTATATAACTGTGTGGGTTGGGTTTGATCATGTTTTTTAGGCCCAAAAATTTTTAGGATCAAAATCGATTAAAAAGAAAATCTAGAACCCGCACTTGAAAACACAAAACATGCCTTTGCTTCATTTTTTAATATATTATCTCTCTTTATCTAGTATTATTAAATGTTATTTTTCTATTTTGTACAGTACTACAGTTCTTCCACCCATTTTGGATAAATTATAACACAAGTGTATTCCCAGTAGACTAGGGTGCTTAACCTAGATGTTAATGGCTAAAATTGGAATATTTATTATCCTGCTTTATTAAAAGATGATTATGCTCTTTTAGCTTCATGTAAAGACTTAAATTGGTCCTACCTCATCTGCTGAGCAATTATGGTAGAAATGCAATTGTTTCTCCTAGTTTTGTTATATTTGCTTTGTCAGCAAGTATGATATAGAATAGGGATATGCTATCTGTGCTAACTAAAAAGTCTCTAAAAGTCTTTTTCATCAGAAATATGTGGAGTAATATTGAATATGAAACAGTGATGGAGGCAATTACCAACTATTGTTTAAAAATATATAAAAAAGTAAATTCTAAATTGTTGGTTGTATTAATTATGTACATATACTATAGGACCTGTGAGGAATATATGAAAAAGTCAATTGCAAGTGTAATTGGCTCTTGCAATAATATTCTTGCAAGTTTGCCGGTATGTACAGTTTTTTTAATAGCCAGAAAAGGGGTAGTCGGAGTGTTCTGATGTGTACAAAAACGGACTTAAAAAACAAACTGCCGAAGTCCCAAAGTAACATAACATAGTTGCATCCGGGTAGTTGTTTGTGTGTGTATATAATATCGGTGACTTAAAAGCTTAGTGTAATGTTCTGTAATGATGATGATTTGGTATGGAATCTGCTTTCTCACTATTTTTTTAAAATTTTGTTAATTGACTGAAAAAAAAATTAAGGTGTTGTGAAACTCATTTTTTTTAATGCGGCAGGCTTATCTATGCTGGAAAGCAGCTTGCGGATGACAAAACAGCCAAAGATTATAATATTGAGGGCGGCTCTGTACTTCATTTGGTTCTTGCACTGAGGGGTGGTCATTTCTAAATAATACGTAAGCTGTTAATGAAAGTTGTGGAGCTTTATGTACTGTGTGAGGAAAGCAGAAATTGCATACACATTAATTGCCCCATTGATTGTGTTTTCATATTTCTACTACATAAACTGCTCTGAATTGTATCTGCAATGATCAGTTTCTTATATTGATTTTCTTGGTTCCTAATTATGTGATATGATTATGTTTTGTATTTCATTGTATGCCAAGTAAAATGGATAACTGCTGATAGAGTTTTTAGTTCAGGACAACGCCACCCAATAATCACCAACTTCAATCATTTGTCATAAGCAAATAAGACTGATATCAACTCATACTTGAGTGTTTTATGGAGAATTCTTGGGGTTTACTCGTAAAGAGCTTGTTAATGCAGGAATATTCTTTTTCTGGTTTAAGCATCTCCCCAATAAATTTCCTGTCTTTACACGTAACTAATTTTGTGATTATTCTGCTGTTGGAATAGGGTGGCTATCCTTTATTGCTTACATGTATTTTGGCAACAGAAAGGTCTATGATGACAATTTAGTTGTTTGACGAGGCCAAAATGTTTTGTTTGTGAGCATTTATGTTATTTGACAAGGCCAAATGTTTCTGGTTTTGAGCATCTAGTCCTTTGACAAGTCCACAATTTTGGTTTGAAACTGATAGCTGATCTACTATTTGGCAAATTAGGGGAGAATTGATGGACGAATTTACAACCAATATTAAGAATGTTACCAACCCAGTTAGGACTTTTTGAGTTGTAACCGTGGGGATTTGGTGGGTACAAGATCAAAAGGGTATCATTTGCCAAATGAATTTGTCAACCTACCAAATCTACCATATTGGGGAACTCTTATCTACTATGACCGCCTCTCAGTTTATTGTTCTACACCTTACCCATCGACCCTACCTTATACTCCTTGATAACACTTTCTATTTCTCCACTTCAAAGTCTTACAGATCATATCATACATAGGCAGTCCTCTTACAACTTTTTGTGAATTTTGGTTACATTATTACCTTATTAACATCGTTCAAATAATTGGCAGAGGGCTCGGCTCTGCGATTATAGTTTGAGGGGACATGGGTGACCTCGGGCGGCTTGCTCGTTGTGTTCAGTGATCTGTTCAACAAATTGGTCCCTGGTGTTTATGCAAGTTCGAACATACTAATAGATAACATCATCTTTGAAAGTTTTCGTCTGATCACATTTTCACATGTATACTTATCGGTATGTAGTTGGTAGTAGTTGATCATTTAACATTATAATCTTAAAAACAAATAATCATTTTCATTTATAAAAACCCCCACGGACAAATTCCTTCCCAACTTGTCTGCTCATTTGCAACATAATTACATATAACATAAACGCTCTTGTCTTTTTTTGCCTGAGTTACCATAAATCATATTGGTCATGCTTACAACATATGTACACCTAAATGATGCAAACGGAGTCGCAGAAAAATGGTACAGAGTTAGTGGGTCGCTGAAGTTATAGAAAATGGCATGAAGGTCAATAATTAGGTAGTAGCTAGTAACTGGTAAAAGCAAATAAATGTTCGTTTGTATGCAAAGTATTTTAATATCACTTTTCTCGTGTACGTTGTTTCTAACGTGAATGTAATTAGAATTATTTAATGATTAACTTGAAAAAAATTAAAAGTATACTTGGGATTTTAAATGTAATCTTTTATTATATGATTTAATACATCTAGGATTTACTATTTCAATAAATCTTAGCATATATACGCCCTGTTTTAGGAGTTGAAATGACCCACACTGTACTCCATTAATTTTTTTTTTTATTTTCATTCTGATACAACCTCATTTATTAACCTCTGGGGCTAAAAGAATATAGGGATGTCAATTTTGAGGATGGTTAATTTACACTAAATCCTTTTGAAATTTTAAAGAATTCCTCACTTGGTTTTGAGTACAAATAATATGCCATGATCCGGGTCTGAGTATACAAATTAATTCCTTTTATACTTTTTAAATTTTTACAAATTTGATGCTCAAAATTTTAGAAAAAAAATATAATATTCTTATTTTCTTTTGTTCAAAAGTTGCTCAATAAATAATATATTACGTAAAAAAATTGAAATCATTTAATAAATAATATTATAACATACATGTATCTACGTAAATAATATTCGAACTGAATTGAACTTAATATTTTTTAAATGAGTAGAGTTTAATAAACGAGCAGAAAGTGATGTTCATGATAAATTCATTAATACACGAGTCGAGTTCAAGCCGAATACGAGTTTTGTCATGAACAATCCAGTTGAACCTAATTTCAATGAGTTCAAATATAGTTAGCCGTTCATCAATAATTCGCATATATTTTTTATCTTATACGCTACCTCTCTACACTTATTAATTTAAATTATTTCATTTTTTCAATCCAATTTCAAAACATATTAAAATTTATTTTTCGGATATCTGTATTGGCAGTTTAAAAGATTTAATCATAACCGCGTATGGATAAACACTCAGCTACCATGTGAATGTATAAATTAAAAGTTCAAAAGATTGGTCCATTTTGACTACAACGTCCCCTGAATGAATAGATATATAGGGGGACGGTGTTAAGTCGTAGTATTCACCTATTCCTGACCTTTGTAATGACAAGCTCTGCTATTCTGTTACATTATGAGTAACTGACAGGGCAGGGAATCGGTCGTGTCTGTCTACTTTCGTATCTTATAATTTCGTGTTTTGTATACGTAAATATGAAACTCATATCCGATCGGAAATGATTTCATGTACCTATATATACTACCCATATCCGATTCGAATCGTGTCGTATACTTTCCGTGTACTTTGCATATATATTAAATAAAAAATTAATATAATATATATACATGTAATATATAGAAAAATCTATTTTAATATATAATTTAATGAAATATGGAGAGTGTATATATATATTTTTACATAGTATTCTATCAAAACTTATAAAAACTTATATTATATTTATATTATAGACATAAATATATACATGTGTTATATATATTAATTTATAAATATATTTATCTCGTGTACTTTCGTAAACCTAAATTGAAACTCATATCCGACACTAAATTTATCGTGTAATTTCGTGTTCGTGTACATTCGTATTTCGTGTACCAAAAATTAAAACTTACATCCATATTTTTCATTCGTGTCGTGTTCACGTGTCGTGTACCAAATTGTCCGTTCTAGTAATTTATGAATACTTGTTAAGTAATTATTAGAATCGTTCTTATTAACTTGGACACACATTTACTTAAAGTAAAAATGGTTTGTTTGTTAATGATTCATTTTTATCCAAGTGCAGTCAGCATGTCTCAAGAAAGTACAGTTTACAAGTTATCTTGTTGCAAGTTTAAGATCACAGTTTTTTACAATTGGGTGGAAGAAAAATATTTATAAAATTGGTTCAACCAACCAGTAATCATTTGCACCAAATGTGTAACATACTATTCATAAGCAAGTAAAATTAATCTTAAATATATCGTTCCAGTATAAAATTAATGATGCAAAATAAAAAGTAAAAAGCTCCGTGTAATCCAAAAGCAGTATAAAAAAAATAGTGGTATTAACGGCATGAGATAAGGTAGTAATATATGAGGCTGGAAAGTGGAAAGCGCTAACACTACACTTTGATGTTGGTTGGTTGATACTCTCCGAGAGCTCAGTCTGCGGTCTGCCATCCCCAATATATTCATTAATTTATGATAATATGATACATAAATTAATGATTAAAAATGAACATCGCCGGTGATTCATTTTTCAAACTGCAGGGGAGTATTGAAATATTAATGTATGATCCTGTGATAGTATCTTCAATAATAAACTCTTTAAATAGGCTTTTTATTTCAAAAACACATGTTCTTGCATAAATTAGAGCTTCAACATGATCAAATTTAAGAGTTATCAACTTCTATTTATTAATAAAATATCCATTTGCTCCAACTTTTATCCTACTTTTATGTTCAAGTAAATTTATTAAGGACCTGATATTTCATATTATATTTAAGAAATTAATAAGAGAGCGTAAGGAGATGATTTTAGAAGCGGCAATGGGTCCCGTGACATTGGGATGCAGTAGTCAATACTCTAACAATTGAGGTCAACCTATGTCAGCTATAAATAGAGGGAGAAAGGGAAATAATGTGATCATCTGCGGATGAGCACAAAATTCTTTGGCACTTTGTAGCAGCAGAATACAGCCTATACAAAAAACATCATCCGATTTACTATAGTACTGTTAAAACTATAAATATAAGGTACAAGGTCATTCTGGAATATATACATAAGTTAGATCGAGAAATATCGAGAGGAAATGGGCGGAGGACGAGCCCCATGCTGTGACAAGAACAAGGTGAAAACAGGGCCATGGAGTCCTGCAGAAGATTTTAAACTTGCAACTTTTGTTCACAACAACGGTCATCATAACTGGCGCTCTCTGCCCAAACAGGCTGGTCAGTTTTCTTCCCCTTTTATTTCACTCTGCATGCATCATGCATGTCATACACACGATTCAAACACTCCACATTTCGTACATGTGAAAGAGATACCGTTGTAACAAGAGGTTATAGATACGTAAGTTTTGATATTGTACTGCATATAGGCTTGCTGCGATGTGGAAAGAGCTGCCGTTTGAGATGGATAAATTACTTGAGCCCTAATGTCAAACGGGGCAACTTCACTCTAGAAGAAGAGGATTCCATTATTAAGTTGCACGACTCCTATGGAAACAAGTAAATAACAACACCTCACACTTTGATTTTTTATTACCTAACTAATAACCATATTCTAATAATTTGGTGATTAATTAATTACTAACATAATTATTCCTTTAAATTAATTTTTAATTAGGTGGTCAAAGATTGCTGCTCAGTTACCAGGAAGAACCGATAACGAGATTAAAAATGTATGGAACACGTATTTGAAAAAAAGAATCTTGGACAACGATCCCAAATGTCACAAAAAGTGTAATGATAGTAAAACAAAAAATAACAATTCTTTGTCATCTTCTATATCTTCGTCTAGTAATGCTTCAAACAAAGAACAGGGACCAAGTCCAATTGATCACCAACAACTCCCTATGTCGAAAATGCCAGATATTGCAACACAACTAGCAACTGGGAGTTGTCTGCAAATTGCCAAACAGGAAACATCAGGATCAAGTTCATTTGCTTCCAATGCATCTAATTTTTCGAGCTCTAATACAGAGGTACTTGATCAGGTTGCCAAGCCAAACGAAGAGTCATCAGCCCTTGATATTTACTTGGAAGATATCGGTAAGTTTGATATTATCGATTCTGAGACGTTTGATCTTCAGAGTGTGTTACAAGAGTTGGAATATTATGAAGCCAAACAAGAGAAGCAGCTTGAGGCCTTCCTGCTGAGCTCAAATGTTGCAGATGAGAATTACATAATGAATCATGATTTAGAAATAGCTGAAAGAAGTGAGTGGTATAGATACTTAGAAAACAGTGAGCTTGGACTTGAGGGAATTATAGGGGAACAACACCAAAAAGTTGCACAAAATATAACAGCTCCAGATGAAACTTTTCAGGAGGGGATTAAAAGTTTACAGCCACAAGCTGATCATCTGACATGAATTCTTTTACAATGTTATTCATCTTCACCTCACAGTTTCTAATGCTTATAATGTTCATCCTGTGTTACAATGTAATATTATAAAAAAAATGTACAAGGGGGTGTTGCTTAAGCAAATATTACCCATGCTTATAGGGTAACTTTAGAACACATGTTAGCTAGCATTTCTTTTAACAAGATTTTGAAGGTTCGAATATCAGAAAGTGTGTGCTAAGTAGTTAAATATATCTGTAAATTTAATATTAAAAAGAACTTAGGATACAAACTGATCAATCAAGTTAAGCGAAACATGTAAAACTGTTTTTATTGAGCTGATGCATTTAGATCAGTATATACATGTTACATATCTAATTCATGATGGTGAAAATGTATCTGAAACAACCTAATAGAGAATTAAAGTACTAGTTCGAAGCTTCTCTGGACTGCTAATATTCAACATTTAGGCAGCTGGTCCTTGTATGAACATTACACATTTCTAGAAACTGAGGACAATTCTCACTAAATTACCATACCATGTACTCAACTTTTGGCTAATAAGTTCACTAAGACATTTTTTATTCACATTTGTTCAAATCTTTCAGTAATAAGAATAATAATCAATAGCGAGTGTTTGATGTGTATATCCTGACTTTAACATTCATATAATGACATAATCTTATATATTCAGTATTGGCGTACCACCCCCTTTGTTCACATTTGTCAAGACGAGAAATTGATGATGGTTTTGGCAAACAACTTAATCAAGTTTTGGTAATCTTTATAGCATACGAGAGACCATACGTGCCCTTTGCTGTCATGCCAAATACCGTAGCCCACACAAAACGACAATAATTCACGATGTTCTGAGTCCCAAATTTGCATCAACTATGGTAATCAGCTGCATAATGTAAGATAATTGGGCACAACACTTGTATGTAGGTACTAGACGAGGTTACAAGGATTGATGAAGAGAGCGGTTGTTATTTTTCATGGTTTGACAGAATTGATGTTTATAAAGTGACCTCGGATTTGACATGCCAAACGAATATGAGTTTTCCTGCATATCTCTAATAGATGGGTTATTTCCAGATATTCCCTTAAAACTGCTCTGTGTGCTTGGGCTGAACAGTTTGATAACTTCTATTTTCGAATATTACCTGATGGAGTGGATTCAAGAACTTTAGTGGGAAGAGACAATAAGCATGACATGTAACCAAAAAGTATTACCAACAAGCATATAAAAGAACAAGACTGTCTTGTGAGCATATTCCACTCCTGGAATTGAAACTAGGGGTCTCCCCTATGTTCGACTATTTCTTGCCAACAAACTAAAACGGGAAACTCATTCGCGTCTTTCTTGTCAGAGTTAAACGAGAACCATTTGTTACCCCTACAAATTTTAGCAGGAGAAATATATATATATATATATATATATATATTTTCACTGCTGAAGAAGTATGAGCAAACTGTATATACAAATCTGCATAAATGCTTTTTAACTCGAGCCCAAGATTTCTCTACTCTACTAACCAAGGCGTTCAATATCATTCAACTCCCACAAATTGATGGTTACCAACTAAAATTATACGCCTCTTTACAACATATTTTAACATGCATCAAAAATTAATTTCACTAATAAAAAACTACTAAATCTTTTTAACTGTTATAAATGAATACATGGATGATTGTCAAAGTTAGTGCTAGAATATGCACATTTATTAATACACAGTAAATGGAAGTAAGTTAAATGTATTCATGGTACCATACACGTAGATGTTAATATGTGCTTGAACACAATTATGAAGGATCTTATTTTCGTATCTTCATTTTACATTTTATATTTAGACAACCTGTGTTATTATCCTATAAATAGGACCTCTGATACATATTGTATACACGGAGATTAATATCGAGACATATTAATTATACTTCTTTCTCGGGTGTAAAATTTATAATTATCTCAACTTCTTGATCAATGGAGGAATAATATCACCGATTTTGTTCAATAAGATACCAAAGTGGATGATTGACTCATTCCATACTAGAAATAATTGTAGGAAATCCTTTGCTAACACGGATTCCTATTTCTCAACGATATTTCACGATCAATATTATAGTAATTATATTTTATATTCACAACACTTCATAAACACGAGTCTCTGTCGAAATTTATAAATAAATATGATCCATTTTATTCAACTAAGGAGTCTCTACCCAAGCTTACAATCGAAAAAAAGAGGGTACAATCGGTTTTGCTAAACAAAGGACGCAATAGCCTGCAAACCATGTGCACCAAGATAAACCGCATTTAAGTGACAATCTCTGATTCAGAAGGCATAATCATAAATTCTCCTCCCGTGGGATTCGAACCTGTGACCAAGAGGATAATTATCCCCTCTTTAACCAACGGAGTCAACCCTTGCGGGCAGGAGCCCGAGTCTTTGTACGAGGTCAAATTTGAGAAAGAAGGTACGGTCCGTGTATGATCTGTTTTACTCGACCAAAAATGTACGATCTAATTTATCAATTTTTAAGTTTATAAATCATACCCGTTTTTAAAAATTATTATTATTTAAATTAAAATTTAAAATGTTAATACAATTTTTATATCACGCTATAAATTTTATTATATGCTACAAAATTAATTATTCTCGCTTTAATGCGTCATGTTGTTATACTATGTTTTAAATATTTGTTTTACACTCAGAAAGGCAAATATTGCAAAATTTTAGAGTCTGTTACATTGGGGATAATTATTTATCTTGGGTGCTCGATATGGAATTACACCTTAGTGCTAAAGGATTAAAAGATACAATGATAATCTGAAAAAACCCCAACTGTTGAACAAAATGTCAAATTTATCATTTTTCTTAGGCACCGCATCCATGAAAATTTAAAATCTGTATACCTTACTGTCAAAAAATCACTCACCCTTAGGACCAATCTCAAAGATAGATTTGATCACCAAAAACTTGTTCATTTACCACATGCCCTTTATGAATGAATAAATATAAGGTTGCAAGATTTTAATCTGTCGCTGAATATAATTCTACCTTATTCAAAATAAGCTCAAAATTGATCTTATGTGGTGAAGATATTATTGATGCTGACATGATTGAAAAAAGACCCTCTCAACCTTTCAGCCAAACACTATGATTCTGGCATAACAGTATAGGTTGCGTAACTTTCGGAAGTATAGCGAGCTGATATCTCTTATTCTTATCGCTGAAAAGAATAATGAGTTGTTACTGAAAAATCATCAGATATGTCCCACAGGCTATACTTAGTTAACTGAAGTACATAACACGTCATTCCAGAAAATGAGTGTGGGAAAGGGCATAGAGGAGGACGACGTTACAGACGAAACCGTGGGCATGTAGCCGGTTTCAGAATCATTATAACTCTGGCCACCTTAAATGGTCGTGTGATGGTCACAACAACTCTGGCCACCAGAAGTGGCATCACGGAGTGCCAAATAAAAGGAAGGCACCACAAGAAGAAGATACTAGGGAAATCTGTCTTAGATGTGGGGCTCATGGACACTGACGATGTACTTGTCGCACATCTAAACATCTTATTGACCTCTACAAATAAAATAAAAAGAAAAATGGAAAAAGGGTGAAAACGAACTTCGCTAGTCATAATCTAGATAAAGAACCAAATAACAAAATCTCAAATGAAATAGACACTTGTGCGAACCTTTCCTATGATTTGGACGACTAGATTTTATATGTATTTCTTTGATGTTATATTTTAGATGTACTTGATTTTAATATTCTGCTTCCATGTAGTTATTTTATGTTCGCACGTTATGTACTTTGTTTGCATTAATAAAGTTGTGTTCACTTATATTTACACATTGCTGACTGCGCAACCACTCACACAATCTTACAAAATCAAAAATATTTCTCACAATTGACTAAAACCAACTCACACGTTTGGACAATTTCGGGAACATCAAATATCATCGAGGGTTTTGGGGAAACCCAGTTTTATACTACAAAATGAGACACAAATTCGCATACATGATGCTCTATATTCTAGAAAATCCACTAGGAACCTTCTGAATTTAAAAATATTTGTTTTAATGGTTTGCACGTAGAAACTACTAGTGAAAATGAAAAAAATATCTGCTTATCACCTCAACTACCTCAGGTCATAAGAAGATCTTGGAAAAATTACAATCAATCTCATTTGGATTATATGCTACAAATATTAGAGTAATTGAGTCTCACAATATTGCCACTCCAAAAATCTTAGATCCAAAATTACTCACCCTTTGACATGAAAGACTTGGCCATCCAGGAGTATCCATGATGCGCCGTATTATAGAAAATTCTACAAGACATCCCCTTAAGAATCAAAAGTTCATACCACATGATGAACTTCCTTGTTCAGCATGTTCTTTAGGAAAGCTAATTGTTCATCCATCTCCATTTAAACTTCAAACCGAGTCTCCAAATTTCTTAGAAAGAATTCAAGGTTATATATGTGGTCCTATTCATCCATCATCTGGACCATTTAGTATTTCATGGTTCTAATCGATGCTTCAACTAGATGGTCCCATGTATGTCTACTCTCCACTAGAAATACAACATTTGCCAAACTTCTAGCTCTGATAATCAAATTACAAGCCCAATTTCCCGATTATCCTATCAAATCAATTTAACTAGATAATGCTGCTGAATTTATATTTGTTACTTTCAATGATTATTGTATGTCAATAGTAATCTCTATGGAACATCCGGTAGCTCACATACATACACAAAATGGTTTAGCGGAATCCTTAATTAAAAGACATCAGCTTATTACACGACCATTGCTTCTAAGAGCTAAATTACCTACTTCTATTTGGAGTCACGTAATACTTCATGCCGAAAATATAATTAGGATAAGACCATCTTCTTACCACAAACAATCTACTTATGAGTTAGTTCTTGGTCAAACCCCTAATATTTCACATTTTAAGATTTTTGATAGTGTCGTATATGTTCCCATTGCACCTCCACAAAAATATAAAATGGGAGTATAAAGAAGAGTAGGTATATATGTTGGTTTTGATTCACCATCTATTAGAAGATATCTTGAACCACTGACTGGTGATGTCTTTATTGCTTGATATGCTTATTGTCATTTTGATGAGTCTGTGTGCCCTCCAAGGAGATAATGTTTTGCATAAGTTAAATTCTGAATTATCATGGAATGCATCAGTATTAAATGTTATTGATCCGCATACTAAATATTGTGAATCTGAGGTTATAAGAATCATTCATATGCAAAATATTTTTAATCAAATGTCAGATGCTTTTAATGATTCCAGACATGTCATAAAATCACATATACCTGTTGTTAATGCTCCGGAAATGGTTGAAATTCCTATTCATAAATTAATTCATGAAGAATCGGTTGGTAATTCAAAACCACGCCAGAAGCGTGGTAGACCTGTTGGTGCAAAAAATGTTGTACCACGAAAATGGAAATTGATAGGATATGCCCCTGAAGTGGCAAGTGTTCCAGAAAATATCCCAGAAGTGATATTACCCCATGAAGAGGTTCGAGGCCATGAAGTGGATATATTAAATATCCCAGAAGCGGTATCACCTCCGAAAGAGGTTAAATCCATTGAAGTGGTTGTGACAAAACCACTAGAAGTGGTATTGCCTCCAAAAGATGATATTGCCCCTGAGGTGGCACATGCTTCAATAGATACAAAGGTACCTGAAAATTATGAGATCTCACTGAGTTATGTACAAAATGGAAATTATTGGATCGTGGAAGTATTGCGATTGATGATGTATATGCTTTTTTAGTGGCATGTGATATTATTACGAACTCCGCTCCCGAATCACAAAGTATAGAAAAATGTCGGCAAAGAGATGATTGGACAAAATGGAAAATTACAATATAAGAAGAATTGCAATCCTTGCGCAAGAGAAATGTATTTGGACCTGCAGTCTTAACACTGATTGGTGTGATCCCAATCAGGAATAGATGGGTGTTTGTACAAAAACGAAATGAGGGAAATGAAATTGTGAGATATAAGGCATGACTGGTAGTCTAGGGATTCTCTCAAAGGCCTGGATTACATTACCAGGAAACTTACTCTCATGTGATGGATGAAGTTACTTTTTGTTTTCTAGATAGGTATGACTTGTATAAAAAGATTGGAAACACTTCTCATGGACTTTATTACAGCCTACCTTTATGGATCACTTGATAGTGATATATATATATATATATATATATATATATATATATATGAAAATTCCTGAAGGATTAAAGAGAGATGAAACTAAGCCTCGATATTTATACTCAATTAAATTACAATGATCATTATATGGCTTATTAAAGTCTGGTCATATGTGGTACATCAGTCTTAGTGAATATTTATTAAATGATGGGTATGTTAATAATCAAGTTTTTAATGTATGTTAATCAAAAGGTCATCAACTGGTTTTGTTATTATTGCTATATATGTGGATTATTTGAATATTGTAGGTACTTCTGAAGATATTACTAGTGTTGCTACTTATTTGCAAACTGAGTTTGAAATGAAAGATATTGGAAAGAAAAGATTTTTTTTAGGTATCCAGATGGAACAATTATCTTGTTCATCAGTCAACTTATATAGAACATGGACAAAGCTCATCCATTAACAATGCCAATGGTTGTTCGATCACTCAAAATTGAAAAAGATCCACTCTGACCTAGAAAAGAAGATGAAAATGCATTTGGGTCTGAAGTTCCATATATTATTGACATTGGAGCTCTTATGTATCTTGAAAATAACACAAGACCTGATATTATTTTTCTGTGAACCTTTTGGCGAGATTCAGTTCTAATCCAATTAAAAGATATTGGGATGAGATCAAACATATATTCAGATATCTTCGTGGGATAATTGATCTCGGACTATTCTTTCCAAACAGTTCAACATCGCATCTAGTTGGATATGTGGATGTCGGGTATATGTCAGATCCTCATTTTGAACGATCACAAACAGGTTATCTATTCACATATTGTGGCACTGCTATCTATTGGAAGACTAAAAAACAAACTATGGAAGAAACTTCATCTAATCACACAGAGTTACTTATAATTAATTAAGCAAGTAGGGAATGCATTTGGCTAAGGTCTGTAATTCAACATATTCGAGAATCGTGTGTGTTGTGTAAGGCATGCGTGTATAATAACAAGACTAAGTCACATTGACAACCCTAAGATTAAGTTGTATGATAATCTATATTTGTATTATGTATTGTATTTCTTGAGTCTATAAAAATGGTTAGAAGATTAAACTGGGGATTTTTCAGTGAACAGATTCAAGCTAAGGAATAAACTCTGGAAGAAGATCAAGCCATGATTATGCCTCAGAGAAAAGATGTAGAAGCTTGGAGTTGAATAAAACTGTTATATAAAAAATGTTCTAAATCATGATATTGATAAGTCACAGATAAAGTTATATCGAGAAGTCCAAATGACTTGTAGAGAAGTCCAAAATGGCTTATAAAGAAGTGTGGCGCCCCAAAATCCGGGGTCAAGGATCTAGGAGGCCACGCCATCTTGAATACTATATAACCTTATCTCCTATTACAATATATATATACTCACACTTTTACGACCCCACACTTATCACACACACACACTTATAGGTTATTATCTTGGAAATGAAACATTTATTACTAGAGTAAATCAATCCACAAAGTGATAATTATTATAACCCAAAAGTAATTAAGTCTTACCGGGGAAATAACCTTTAAGTAAGGCTAGTCCGTCGGCCAAAGATTTGCTTCTTATTCATTATCTTACATAAGCCATACTTGTAAATAAGCGGATTAACGACAACTGAAAACCAATCCAGCTTATTCGGTCTACCTGTGGTACAACAGCAAACATCCTATGAAACAACTGGTCGTTTCCTACCCGTTCCCTGGCTATGAGTTTCATGATAGACATCTTAATTCACTATTGTGTTGTGTCAATTTAAGAAAACAAGTGTGAGCTATAATTCCCAGCATAATAATGTACATTATGAAATGACTGTATGATAAACTCAAGTAAAACGTCATATATGATAAATACGTTCTATTCAAAAATAGTTTTCCTTGGTGATACACACCTTCTTTTGAAAACAATTCTTTAGTGGATTTATTATCATGCGAATACCTTAATGGTAAACCCAGCACCTAGGCTTGGGTTACGATATTGCATCACAATTCCAATTGGAAGAATATGACATTTACTGGAGCCACCGCATACGATGATCAGTCGTACTACGGAAATATTAACCTTTTCTATTAGTAGAAGGACGATTTCCTTTTTTATTATCGGTTATCACCCTGGCCGCATTCGAGCCTTTTCTGTGTCCATCCCTCTCAGGTACACACTTCGTGTTTATCCCTCTCAAGACACGGTTTTGCGTCCATCCCTCTCAGGTACGCATACTCCACATGTTCGTCAGTATATAAGATACCTTCTCATGTGGTAGTAAATTGGTAGTCTCAACAGTCCACGAAGTACTGGAGTCTACCCATCCTTGTCCTTATAAGAATCCCATCATTTATCTGGAACTTATATTGTTCCCCAGGCATATTGCTTGTTGATAATATGGGTGTGCACGGTTCGGTTCAGTTCGGTTTTTACAGAAAATCGTTACCAAACCGTACATGTCGGTTCAGTTCGGTTTCTATCTATTAACCGTAACCAAACCGTGCAGAACGGTTTTTTCGGTTTGGTTAACCGTATTTCGGTTTCAGTTTTTTCGGTTTTTAATTTTTATAATTTTAAATATTATTTTTAATACAATAATAAGAAATATTTAGAACCTACCATATGTAGCTTATTAACTTTATTATCTACAAAATAAAGAAAATTAAATGTACGAGGAAAAAACAACATAAAAAATGCGAGGTAGCAGGAAATGAAAATTACAAGAAGTTATATAAATGAAAATGAACAAAGTACTAATCAGGAGATACCAAGTTAAGAAGTAACAGACTAAGCCTTATTTTGACTACTAGTATGGTAACAAATTTATTTATTATATATATATATATTTAATAATGTATTATTTATAAATTATATAAATAAAAAAATAAATATGTATTTATATGTATTATAAACGGTTCGGTTTTTTTGGTTCGGTTTTTAGAGTAAAACCGTAACCGTTACCAACCGTTCCGTCAGTTCGGTTCGGTTACGGTTTTTTACAGTTTCTGTCGGTTTCGGATTTTTTCGGTTCGGTTTTTCGATTTTTCGGTCCGATTTCGGTTTTTCGGTTTTTGTTTGCTCACCCCTAGTTGATAGGTACACTTTGATTTGTATGTATATATATGTACTTCCGAAAATTTTCGGAGAAAGTACTAAGGATGTGAGTTGACTGTTGTCAACAGATAATTAAATATGGGGGAGTTTCTTTTAAAACTATATTTAAAATAAAAAAAAATAAGTCGAGATAATATTCTCCGACGATCTGAAATTATTCGAATGATTATCCGAAAATCAGAAAGTATTTTAAAAATAGGTCTTATAATTTTTAAATCATAATAAATCATCAGATAAATAATTAGTAATTAAATATTAATCGTTAAATAATTAAACCTCGAATACTTATACTTTAAAAGAATATTTGAAATAATATTTCTCAACTAATTTATGTTTATGTAATTTAAAGTAATCTTTAATATTTAATCAGGTTTGAAATAAATAATCGTTGGAGAATAATTCTCCTATAATAAATGAATAGTTAAATAATACTCATTATTCGAACAATAAAATATAGTTGAGGGAATACGATCTTTGGAAATCTTTTTAATAAAAGTTCGAGGTATTTAATATTTCGTAAGTGGACGTTGAGTCCCTTGAAACATAACTATTATGGACTTTAATCATCCTAAAATATCACCAGAATGATTCCCGGGTTTTTATTTTAAAATCCCGACCGACTCTCGGTCTTATAATTATACGTCACGCCCGTGGCGGAGTTAAACATTTTACGACATATACGTATCGTACAACATCGCTACATTATACGAAAACTCAATTACTAAGTATCATGGCAAACATGGTATTTATGCAATGATAATAAAACAATCCTTTCAAAACACAGCAGTATATGAAGCTGGATTCGTAAACTTGCTTGGGTATCTCGAGGTGGAGGATGCTCTAGGGTCCGCTCGAAAATCTATGACCATAAATACAAACCGTTTCGTTAGGTCCCGTTATAATTTACGGCGATTCATACTCTTATGCTATTTAATATTCATTTTCTCACTTAATTCACCCTTATTATTCTTTTAAGTACTTATTCACGTCACGGTCACTTCCTTTTTCGAAGTTCCTTATGTCCTTTTACATATTCATCGTCGGCTCCGCTTACGAGTCCTTATGTCTTGGCTCCAATATTTTTATAAAATTGAAAAATCATTATTTTCACTTGAAATTTTATAGCAGCTAAGGAACTATATTTACTACTCTCAGTAAAAATTTCATGATTTATGAACATTTTTAAGTCGCTCATTTTTATTTCCAAAGTTCGTAATTCATAGCAGTTTTTGTCGCGTAAATCACTTTTAGTAAAATGGTCATAACTTTTGATCCGTAAATCGGAATCAAGCGATTCAAGCCCCTAAATGATCCTTATAACATTGTATATCATAATCAAGTATTATGTTTCAAGAAAATACAGTTTATATATTCGGGAATTTCTGCAGAAACTTAACATTATATTTTGTTCATTTTAGCGAGATTACGGTTACGGTCCGAGTTTCGTTTACGCCTTAAATCTCTATACTACCACCAACAATCATCAAATAATCACCACGACACTAACTCCTCTCAAGAACATCATGTTCTTGAGGCAACAATCATCAACCTTAAATCTACTTAACTAAACATCAAGATTACAACAATTCATTCACCAAAACTAGGTTTACAACTATGTTCCAAAAGATTCTTGAACTTAAACCTCAAATAAAGATGGGTAAAAGATTTATACCTTTCTTGAAATATTGAGATGTGTTCTTGATGATGGTGAAGTCTTGGGAGTGCTTGGTAGGGTTTTTGAAACCTAAATCAACCATTAAAATCAAGAAACCAAAGAAGAGTTACTATTCACACTATTCACTATCATCTTTCTTGAATTTATTTCACCCATCAAACCTTGATAAAACGAGCTTAAAAATTTATCTTACCTTAGTTTAGGATGTATGAAACTTGAGAATTAATGGGGGAATTTTGCCATGACTAGAGCTTGAAGTTTTGAAAATAATTTCTCCTCTTTTTTTGTTAGGGCTGAATGGAAGGTCTTTGGAGGGAGAGAGAGAGAGAGAGATTTTGTGTTGCTTGCTTGGGTGCTTCTTGGAGAAGTGATTGTATTTGATTGTATATTCTCTAGTATATAACCTAAACTAGGGTTATGTTGGTATATCTTGTAACAAATCTTGCTAGCATTCCTAGGTTACAAGCTAAGCTAGTTGATTTAGACTTTAGCTTACTATTTGATAAAGTAACCATGGTTACTTTTCTACCATGGTTGGTTAGTGTGATACGTTTATTTATTCATTTACACGTTTGTTGGGTCGCTTAATCATTTTCATAATAATTGCTCGTAAACGGTTCGTGGCGTAAATCATTTCGTATTTATTCTTTATATTTTGAAGTATCGTTCTTGGATATAAATCCGTAGGGTTTTAAATTCGTAATTATATTGTGATTCCCGTAATCCTCGATGTTTCGTAAATACGGTCGTTTTTTAAAGTTCGTTTTCTTCGAAAACTAATAGCGTTTGCATACACTCATTTGGTACGTATAATCATGATATCAACTCCGAAACTCATTTTCTCATGCACAACATAGTGTGTGTTAAAAAGTTTTCCCCGTCTATCAGGGTTACTATTCATTAAACGTTTTCACAAAGTCTCAAAAATTCGAGTTATTACAAGAAGTCTCAGAAATATCGACAAGTCAAATGAAGATGCAGAGAACTGGAGATATCGACAAGTCATTTCTGTATGTAGAGAACTCAGATATATCAACAAGTCAAATGAAGATGTGAAGAATTGGAGATATAGACAAGTCAATTTCTCATATAAAGATCTCGGAGATATCGATAAGTCAAATTGTGTATATAGAGATCTCAGAGATATCGACAAGTCATTTCTACATGTAGAGATCTCAGACATATCGATAAGTCATTTCACATGCAAGGATCTAGAGACCTTGATAAGTCAAGTATACCTATAGAGAACTCAGAGATCTCGATAAGTTATTATACTTATCGAGATGTCATTTCTCTATAGATCAGATTGGAGATCTCGACATACTTCTCAAATACAAAATATAGACAAGTTTAAGATTCAAGATTACCAGTCAACAAATAATCTATTCACTGGACTGGAAAGGTTACAAAGCAGCTTGAAGAATATAAGATCAAGGGTCAAGATTAACTGGACAAAAGGGTGGTCACAGACCTTCAAGATTCTGCACAGATTTTCTAAGCCATAAATGGAAATAGAAATAGAAATAGGTTATTTTGAAAATGGTTTAGTACATTTTAGTGCAAGTTTTGTAAACTTGTGTTGCTAGTCTATAAAGCATGCACGGGTCCTTAGTTCACAAGTAACAAACAGGCCTAAATTTTCTTATATTCTCTCAAGATAGAAGCTGAGTTCTTAATTTATAAGAACACGGATTTTGTAGCAAGACAAACTTAATTAATACAATTAAGTGAGTTTTTGATATTGTGTGTTTGTGTTATTTATGCTTACTTCAATATCTCTACAAATTACTAACTGATTTGTTCATCAAAATCCAAACAAGTTTTAAAAGACAAAATTATTCAAGAAACACATTCACCCCCCCCCCTTGTGTTATATTCTTAGGATTCAACATCTAACAAATGGTATCAGAGCAAAATCTAAAAGTGAACATATAAAGATCTTGGAAGAATGAGTGCATAGAAATTAAAAAACATCAAGATACCAGCCTTTGACAAGGTTAACTATACACTCTGGAAAAAGAAGATGATGTTGTTCATAAGGATCGCAAATCCCATGTATATTCAAATCCTCAAGAATGGACCTTTCATTCCTATGGTGAGAGTTTCTGAATATACAGAAGAAGACACGGTCATACTAGCACATTATGCCCCTAAAGACCCCCTAACATACACAGAGAGCCTGAAAAGGAAAAGGTTGCACTGGATAGCAGTCTCCAACTCATATTAATTGAGTCTTTTGACAATGTAATGTACAACAAAATTTTCAACTGTGATTCTGCTAAACAAATTTGGAAAAAGATTGAGATACTGTGTGAGGGGACAGAGGAAGTTAGATCTAACCAAAGGAGAATCTTGGTGTCACAATATAAGGGTTTCATGGCTAAGTCTAAAGAAGGAATTACTGAAGTTTTTGAAAGATTCAATAAATTTATTAATGACTTGCAACTTCATGATAAATATTATGAAGCTGAGGAAGTTAATCTAAAGTTTTTGCTAGCTCTTCCTGACCATCTTGAACAGAAGATATATGCTATTAGAGAAGAAAGAGACTTGAGCAAGATGAGACTGGAGGTTCATGATAAATATATGAGCTTGAAATGTTGTAGAGGATGTTATTGCAGGCAAACCAAGGACATGTAGTAGATGGATCAAGTGCCTTGATGGTCAATGACAATACAATACTTGAAGATGAACAAGAAGCTCAAACTCCAATCACTCATACAGTTGAACAAAAGAACAAGGAGCCTCAGAAACAAGTCATATTGGAGCTAGAGGAGGATGAGTATTATACCTTTGATGAGCTAGATGAGATGGATCAATCTATGGCTTATCTTTCTAGGAAATTTTTAACATTAGGATTAAGAAGCCAAAGTAATTCAAGAGCAAGGAACAAACCTCAAATAGCAACAACTGGAAAGGAAAAACTTAGTACAACTCAGGTGGCAAAGATGGCTACAAAATTGGATCTGTTGACAGCTCAAAAATAAGGTGCTACAACTGTGATGAGTTGGGACACTTTGCAACTGAGTGTAGGAAACCAAAGAAAGTGAAGACGTATATAGCTTATCTGGAGTTAGAAGCAAAGTATGAATCTCTCTTGAAGAAACAACAGGGAAAGGCTTACTTAGCTAAAGGTAAGAGTTGATATGACATTGATGAAGATGATGATAATGAAGAATTTGGAAATTATGCACTCATGGATTTAGATCAAGGAGAATCATCCTAATCAAAATCTGAGGTACCAACTCTAACTACCATTTATTTAAATACAAGCCAATATAAAGAAACTGTTGAAAAGATGAGTGTAAAAATGTTTCATATCCACACAAGCATGGTTGCAGCTACTGAGGAAGTTAGTAGACTGTCAAAGATTAATGAGAAGCTTGAGATTGAAAAGCAAGAATTGGAGCTGCAGCTTATTGAGCTTGAAATAGTCAAGCAAAAAAATGAATATCTGAAAAACAAACTCAAGTGTCCAAGTAAAATTGAAGCAGTGCTGAAGGAAAAATTGGTAAAGAACGAAGTGGAATTGAAGTCCTTTAAAAATGCATCTCAGTTGGTTGGACAATACCATGAGAAAAACAAACCATGTGCTAATATAGCTATTGGTTTGGACTATGATGCCTTGAACAATAACAAGAAAAATGAAGGTGATAAAGGGATAACAATTGCAAATAAAGATGTCCCAGTTATGATGAGAAAAGTAGATGCACCTTTACTCTAGGCATGTGAGGTCAATTTCAGTGAGGTTGAGTTGGTCATCAAGCAAGAACTTGCAGATGAAGACAGTGAAAAGAAGGACGCAGACACCACAACCACAAATGAACCTGAAAAGAAGCCAATAGTCAGTCAAGTTATCAAGACACCAACCAAGGAGGTTAAAACTGAGAATGCTGAGAAAAGAAAAAAGAACATGAATGGGAAGATAGGTGTGAACAAGAGCAACAACTATGCCTTTGTTGCAGATGCTCCTAGAAATCAGTGTAAAAAATATGGCTCAACAAATCATCTAACTCACCTTTGTAAAAAGGCTATTAGTGAGCCAAAGTTGGGATCTGCAAATACAATGAGGCATTGGCTGAAGATCCCTACTCATTATATGACAAATTTGATTACATTCCTTGTAATATGAAAGTGATGAGAATCTGTCATAAACTAAAAGTAGACCTCAAAGAAGTTAATCTTGGATCTACCGCTAAAAAGGAAAATGCAAATCAATCAATAAACACTGTTCTTTTTGAATCATCAAATTCTACTTCTGCTACTTCAGTGAAAAAGAATAAAGTACCCAACACTGCTTGGGTAGCTAAACACACTTAATTTTCATTGTGTGCAGGTCAAGGTGAAGAGAGTCATATGGATCATTGACAGTGGATGCTCCGAACATATAACAGATGATCAGGCCCTGCTATCACAATTTGAGGAGATGGATGACCTATTGGTGACTTTTGGAGACAACAACAAAGGACTCACAATGGGACATGGCAAACTGGTTTCTGGAAATGTTGTCATAGAAGATGTAGCACTGGTTGTTGGACTTGAAGTTAATCTTCTAAGTGTCAGCCAATTTACTGACAAAAGATCAAGGTGAATTTTGAAAAAGAAGACTGCTCAATTATCAGCAAAAAGACTGGTGAAATTGCTCTGAACGGAGTTAGAAAAGAAAGCTTATTTGTTGCAGATTTGAGTTCAGCAAACAAGAATGGTATTTGTTGCTTCTATACCAAGGCATCTATTGAGCAAAGCAAACTGTAGCACAAGAAACTCTCTCACCTGAATTTCAAAGCAATTAATAGCTTGGTGAAAACGGAATTAGTGAGAAACATGCCAAATCTGGAATTTGCTCAAGATGAAGTTTGTGAGGCTTATCAAAAAGGAAAAATGAAAAGGCCCAGTCACAAAAGTAAAACTGTGAATTACATAAGTGCACCATTGCAACTTATTCACATGGACCTGTTTGGACCAATTAATGTCTTATCAATTTCTAGAAAGAAATATGCACTGGTGATGGTGGATGACTACTCAAGGTACACATGGGTAGAGTTTATGCATTCAAAAGATGAAACTCCACACAAAATTATTGAACACATAATAAAAGTTGAAAAGCAGGATGAAGATCAAAGTTGTGTAAAAAGATTAAGAAGTGATAATGGCACAGAACTCAGGAATGCAACATTGAGTGAATTCTGTAAAGACAAAGGCATTGTTCAAGAATTTTTAGCTCCAAGAACACCTCAACAAAATGGTATTGTTGAAAGGAAAAATAGAACTTTAGTTGAAGCTGCCAGGACAATGCTACAAGATGCCAATCTGCCAACAAGTTTTTGGGAAGAAGCTGTGAATACTACATGCTATACTCAAAACATATATTTGATCAACAAAATCCATGGAAAATCACTTTACTCAATTTTATTAAAAAGAAAGCCTACTCTGAAGCATCTACATGTGTTTGGAAGCAAGTGCGTTGTGCTAAAAGATAACTTTGAATATATGGGAAAATTTGACTCTAAAGTTTTTGAAGCAATTTTTCTGGGATATTCATTGGCGAGAACTTCCTACAGAGTTTATGTGCTTGAATAGAAGAAAATTATAGAAAACACATATGTGACTTTTGATGATGACAAGTGTCCAGGCTTGGAATACCTTGATGAAAATGAAGCTGAAACTTTAAAGTTTAAAAATCTCAATATTGAATGTGATTCTGAGGATGATGCTGAGATCAACACAGAAATAGAATGGAGCAAGAAATAACTGAATAAGTGATCCATGAAAATGAAGATTCTAATTAAGGAAGAATTTCATCTGAGTTTGATGGCACAAACTCAGGGGGAGAAGAAGATGGTGGTTCTGCAAGTCATATCAATGATGAAAGCAATTCCAGTCAACAAGATTGATAAGTGGCATTTTATACCACTTAGAACGTCTTAAAATGGCTTAAATTGGTGTCTTGAAATCAAGTATTTTATGTATTTGATGCGTTTTTCTAGTGTTTATGCATTTCAGGGTATTAGTTACATTTCGGGGGAGGAATCATCAAGAATAAGCCTTGGCATGTGTTCACCATTGCGAGAGGAAAGGAATGGGCAGATTACGGCGAAGAAACGGAGCAAACTTGGATTTTTTCCAGTAGAGGCCTGCGCGCCCGCGCAGCTATGCTGAGCGGCCGTGCAGGGTCGGGAATTTTGCTGAATTATTTTAGACTTCTACTTCTGTTTGGCTTCCAACTTCTATATAATCTGAGTTTTATGGGACTATTATATAGGTAGATTTGAGACATTTTCACGGAGAGTATTAAGGGGATTATGTTTTAGATTGTGTTTTACGCAAGAAGCAAAGGAGATAAGGAAGAAGACCGATTTAGCACACCGCAACGAAGGGGAAGCATATTTTCTTGTGATTCTTGTTTCGTTGTAACGTTGGATGCTAGTTTTCTTGCTTTGACTTATTTACTCTTGTGACGTACTCTGTTTTAATATAATTAGTTTAGTTATTATTTTCTTGTGTTTGTTTATCATGATTTCATATGAACCCATGATGGCGATAAGTTCTATTATGGGCTAATCGTGATCATGGGGTTGCAACGGATTTATTATGGAATTCTTTAGTTAATTATTTAATACTTTAGTGTGTGATGATTGTTTGATATCTAGTATTGGTTGTGCGTATTCGTCTTATGTGCGTCGCGAACATATAAGATAGGGTGTTAATCTCTTGTGAAGCGACGGTGGATCTTGAGATTTAGAACTTGCCATGCTAGCATAGGTTCATGTACGTTGTGCATGATTAGTGGGTAACTCTAACAGTTTTATTTGCCCTATGTAATCAAAAGGAATAACTTGAGCTTAAATCGTTGTGTTGTCAATTTCTGTAGACATATAGGAACTCAACATAATTGATGACTATTCAACTTCTATCTTAATTGTGGATGCTTGGTAGAATGGTATTAGTACAATGAAAGTTGGCTTTTATCAGTTTCGTGTTATTCGATTAATATCATCACTGTCACATGCTAAAGGTAATAACAATGGCTATAGAAGGAAGTAATAATGAAGTTGTGATCTCATGAGTGTTTTATTATTGATAAATTGAAGTGTTAGTTAAGTGGTTAATTAAGTAGTTAATTATAGTTAATATTTAATCAACAATTTTAAGTGTTATTATCTTAACATTGAGAAGTAATCATACATTGGTGAGTGAGTTTAATTAGACAATAATTTAGTCTGAGTCTCTGAGGGAATGAACTAGAAAATATTCTATATTACTTGCGAACGCGTATACTTGCGTGAATATTAGCGCGTGTTTTCGCCCTAACAAGTTTTTGGCGCCGTTGCCGGGGACTCGGCGTATTTGTTTAGTTTATGTACTTACCATCATTGGTCATTAGGACTCAGTGATTAGGACGTAGTAGTTACTTATTTTTTCTGGTTGTGTTTCAGGTACTTTAGCAAGCGTTTATGCAAACTCGTTCTCGTGCTCGCAAGAGGACTTTAGATACAGCTGAGGAGACATACGAAGTTCTTGATATTCCGGAGAAGTTAGATTTTGAGGATTCGGATTCAGGAACTGAGCAGAAAGAACCAGTAAACATGGGAGATCGTATTGTTCAAGCTGACCCAGCTCTTATGGATTTTTCTCGGCCTAAAATTGATGACATTCAGTCAAGCATCCTTCATCCGGCTATTCAAGCTAACACCTTTGAAATCAAGCCGGGCACTATTCAGATGGTGCAGAATTCTGTTTCTTTTGGAGGAGCGGCAACTGAAGACCCCAACATGCACATAAGGAATTTTGTCGAGATCTGCAGCACTTTTAAGTATAATGGCGTGACTGATGAGGCTATCAAGTTGAGGCTTTTCCCATTCTCACTAAGGGACAAGGCTAAAGACTGGTTACATTCTGAACCAGCTGGGTCCATCACTACGTGGCAAGATCTTGCGCAAAAGTTTCTGGTGAAGTTTTATCCGATGGCAAAGACTGCTGCTATGAGGAGTGCTCTTACTCAGTTTGCGCAGCAACCTACAGAATCTATGTGCGAGGCTTGGGAACGCTACAAGGAAATGTTGAGAAAATGTCCACATCACGGAATGCCGGATTGGATGGTGATCACTGGTTTCTATAATGGTTTGGGGGCCCAATCTCGGCCCATGCTCGATGCAGCAGCTGGAGGCGCCTTATGGGCTAAAAGCTATACTGAGGCGTATAATCTTATCGAGACGATGGCTGCAAATGAGCATCAAAACCCAACTCAGAGGATGACGTCAGGCAAGGTAGCAGGTATTCTGGAAGTTGATGCAGCCACCGCTATTGCAGCCCAGCTCCAAGCGCTATCAATGAAGGTTGATTCTTTGGCTACGTATGGAGTTAATCAAATAGCTATGGTTTGTGAGCTTTGTGCAGGTTCTCATGCTACGGATCAGTGTTCTCTTGTAAACGAATCTGTTCAGTATGTGAATAATTATCAGCGACAACAGCAGCCTGTGCCAGCGACCTATCATCCTAACAACAGAAATCATCCAAATTTCAGCTGGGGGAATAATCAGAATGCTATTCAGCCACCATATCAGCAAGGAATGAGTAAACAGTTTAACCCACCTGGATTCCAGCAACCACAGCAGTATGCTACAAGGCAATCATATCCTCAACAGGGAAGTATAGCTGCACCCACTAGTGCTGATTTTGAGGAACTTAAGCTGTTGTGCAAGAGTCAGGCGGTTTCTATCAAGACCTTGGAAAATCAAATTGGTCAATTAGCCAATGCAGTGCTCAATCGTCAACCTGGCACTCTTCCCAGTGACACGGAAGTACCAGGCAGGAAGGAAGCTAAAGAGCAAGTCAAGGCTATTACCTTAAGGTCTGGAAAAGTAGCTGATGCTGAAAAGGCAAAAGAAGTAGAAGCTGAAATTAGAGGTGAAGAATCTAAGCAAAAGGAGAAAGCGGCGGAACCAAGGAATACTATTGAACACACTCTGCCTGAGGCTAATACAGGGGAGAAACAGCTCTATCCTCCACCACCTTTTCCTAAGAGATTGCAGCAACAAAAGCTGGATAGACAGTTCGGGAAGTTTCTGGAGGTGTTCAAGAAACTTCACATCAATATACCTTTCGCTGAGGCTCTGGAACAAATGTCTAGTTATGCGAAGTTTATGAAGACTATTCTTTCAAGGAAGGTGAAACTGGATGACCTTGAAACCGTTGCTCTCACGGAAGAATGCAGCGCTGTTCTGCAACAAAAGTTACCACCAAAACTGAAAGATCCAGGGAGCTTCACCATTCCTTGCACAATTGGCAATCTGATGTTTGATAAGTGCCTTTGTGATTTGGGAGCAAGCATTAATCTGATGCCGTTGTCGATCTTTAAAAAACTGGATATGCCTGATCCAAAACCCACGTACATGTCACTACAATTGGCTGACCGTTCCATTACTTACCCAAGGGGCATAGTTGAGGATGTGCTCGTCAAAGTGGATAAGCTCTTCTTTCCAACAGATTTTGTTATTCTGGATTTTGAGGAAGATAAGAAGATTCCCATAATCTTGGGGAGGCCTTTCTTGGCTACTGGCCGTACCTTGATAGATGTGCAAAAAGGGGAACTTACTATGCGGGTCCAAGATCAGGATGTGACCTTCAACGTATTCAAGGCAATGAAATTCCCTACAGAAGATGAGGAGTGCTTAAAAGTGGATGTGATTAATTCTGCGGTTACTTCGGAACTCGATCACATACTAATGTCTGATGCATTGGAAAAGGCCTTAGTGGGGGATTTTGACAGCGATGATGAAGATAGCAACGAGCAATTACAATATCTGAACGCTTCTCCATGGAAGCGAAAGCTGGACATCCCATTTGAATCTCTTGGTACTTCTGACCTTAAGAATGCTGAAGGGAAGCTTAAACCATCAATAGAGGAAGCACCTACCTTGGAGCTCAAACCATTACCTGAACACTTGAGGTATGCTTTTTTAGGTGATTTATCTACGTTACCTGTTATTATTTCATCTGACCTTTCAGGTAGTGAGGAAGACAAGCTCTTAAGGATTTTGAGAGAATTCAAATCGGCTATAGGATGGACCATAGCAGACATCAAGGGGATAAGTCCTTCATATTGTATGCATAAAATTCTGCTAGAGGAAGGTAGTAAGCCAACTGTGGAACAGCAGCGAAGACTGAATCCCATCATGAAGGAGGTGGTGAAGAAAGAAATTCTGAAATGGCTAGATGCATGCATCATTTATCCTATTTCTGATAGCTTGTGGGTGAGCCCCGTACAATGTGTACCTAAGAAGGGAGGTATCACTGTGGTCGCAAATGAAAAGAATGAGCTCATCCCTACTCGAACAGTTACAGGATGGAGAGTATGCATGGATTATAGAAAATTGAACAAAGCCACAAGGAATGATCACTTCCCCCTTCCATTTATTGATCAGATGCTTGACAGATTGGCGGGTCATGAGTATTTTTGTCTTCTGGATGGTTATTCTGGGTATAATCAGATTTGTATTACACCAGAGGATCAGGAAAAGACTACCTTCACTTGTCCATTTGGCACATTTGCTTTTCGCAGAGTTTCGTTTGGGTTATGTGGCGCACCGACCACCTTTCAGAGATGTATGATGGCTATATTCTCTGACATGATTGGAAATAACGTTGAAGTGTTCATGGATGACTTCTCCGTCTTTGGACACTCATATGATGAATGTTTGAATAATCTGCGCGCCGTACTCAAAAGATGCGTGGAAACTAATTTGGTGCTTAATTGGGAGAAATGTCATTTTATGGTGCGTGAAGGCATTATCCTTGGGCATAAGGTCTCTAGCAAGGGTCTGGAGGTGGACAAGGCCAAGGTGGGAGTCATTGAAAATCTTCCCCCACCTAATTCTGTGAAAGGAATCCGTAGTTTTCTTGGTCATGCGGGTTTTTATCGGCGATTCATCAAGGACTTTTCAAAGATATCTAAGCCGTTGTGCAATTTGCTTGAGAAAGATGTGCCTTTCAAATTTGATGATGAATGTTTGGCAGCATTCGAGACTCTCAAGGAGAGTTTGATCACGGCACCAGTCATTACAGCACCAGATTGGACAGAACCATTTGAGATGATGTGTGATGCGAGTGATTATGCGGTAGGTGCAGTTATGGGACAGCGCAAGAAAAATCTCTTCCATGTGGTCTACTATGCGAGTAAGACTTTAAATGGTGCCCAATTGAACTACACCACTACTGAGAAGGAGCTTTTGGCTATAGTCTTTGGCTTTGAGAAATTTCGATCTTATCTGCTTGGTACGAAAGTAACAGTATTCACTGATCATGCAGCTATTCGCTATCTGGTTTCTAAGAAGGATTCGAAGCCGAGACTCATTCGTTGGGTGCTTTTACTTCAGGAATTTGAGTTAGAGATCAAAGATAGAAAAGGTACTGAGAATCAACTAGCTGACCATCTCTCTAGGTTGGAGAATCCCGATTCTACTTCACAAGATAGGACGTTAATCAATGAATCTTTTCCAGATGAGCAGTTGTTTGCAATTCAGGAGGAAGAACCATGGTTTGCAGATATTGTAAACTATCTCGTCAGCAACATAATGCCTCCTAATTTAACATCCGCCCAAAAGAAGAAGTTTCTGCATGAGGTGAAGTGGTATATGTGGGATGAACCATATTTGTTTAGACAGGGAGCTGACCAGATCATCAGGAGATGTATCCCGTTCTGTGAGACGGAGGGGATATTATGAGACTGCCATTCCACGGTTTATGGTGGACACTATGGAGGTGAGAAGACGGCAGCTCGTATTCTGCAAGCAGGTTTTTTCTGGCCTACTTTGTTCAAGGATGTTCATCAGTTTGTTTTAAGGTGTGATCGTTGCCAAAGAGTGGGAAATTTGTCAAGGAAGGATGAGATGCCATTAAATGTGATGCTTGAAGTCGAGGTCTTTGATGTGTGGGGAATCGATTTCATGGGGCCTTTTATTGCGTCTTGCAATAATCAGTACATCTTGCTGGCAGTCGATTATGTCTCAAAATGGGTCGAAGTTAAAGCTTTACCGACAAATGATGTAAAGGCAGTGCTAAATTTTCTTCATAAGCAAATTTTCACAAGGTTTGGAACACCTCGGGTAATCATAAGTGATGAAGGATCGCATTTTTGCAACCGTAAGTTCACTTCTATGATGCAGCGTTATAATGTGAATCATCGAGTAGCTACTGCCTATCATCCGCAAACAAATGGTCAAGCGGAAGTGTCTAACAGAGAGATAAAGCGTATTCTAGAGAAGGTTGTTTGTCCGTCAAGGAAGGATTGGTCTTTAAAGCTCGATGAAGCTGCTTGGGCTTACAGAACAGCATACAAAACTCCACTTGGGATGTCACCGTTTCAGTTGGTGTACGGTAAGGGATGTCATCTACCGGCGGAGCTTGAGCATAAGGCCTACTGGGCATTGAAGAAATTGAACCTGGATTTAGATGCAGCTGGTAAGAAAAGAATGCTTCAGCTTAATGAACTTGATGAATTTCGACTTCAAGCGTACGAGAATAATAAAATGTATAAGGAAAAGGTGAAGAGGTGGCACGATAGGAAGCTACATCCTAAGTTATTTGTGCCAGGGCAACAAGTTCTTTTATTCAACTCTCGGCTCCGACTTTTTCCTGGGAAGTTGAAATCAAGGTGGTCTGGACCTTTTATTGTCAAAATTGTGTTTCCACATGGAGCGGTGGAAATTTTTGAGAATGATTCGGACCAAGCATTCAAGGTTAACGGTCAGCGGTTGAAGCACTACTATGGGGACATGGCAAACCGAGAAGTGGTTAGTGCCATTTTGTTGACTACTTGAGCAGGGTACGAAACGTCAAACTAATGACGAAAAAGAAGCGCTGCGTGGGAGGCAACCCATGAATTATTGTTACAGGAACCCTTAGAAGTTAATAACCTATCCAAAAACACAAAAAAATCAGAAAACAGGGGCTGAATTTTTTTTTCCAGAGACCTGTTAGGGCGAAAACACGCGCTAATATTCACGCAAGTATACGCGTTCGCAAGTAATATAGAATACTTTCTAGTTCGTTCCCTCAGAGACTCAGACTAAATTATTGTCTAATTAAACTCACTCACCAATGTATGATTACTTCTCAATGTTAAGATAATAACACTTAAAATTGTTGATTAAATATTAACTATAATTAACTACTTAATTAACCACTTAACTAACACTTCAATTTATCAATAATAAAACACTCATGAGATCACAACTTCATTATTACTTCCTTCTATAGCCATTGTTATTACCTTTAGCATGTGACAGTGATGATATTAATCGAATAACACGAAACTGATAAAATCCAACTTTCATTGTACTAATACCATTCTAACAAGCATCCACAATTAAGATAGAAGTTGAATAGTCATCAATTATGTTGAGTTCCTATATGTCTACAGAAATTGACAACACAACGATTTAAGCACAAGTTATTCCTTTTGATTACATAGGGCAAATAAAACTGTTAGAGTTACCCACTAATCATGCACAACGTACATGAACCTATGCTAGCATGGCAAGTTCTAAATCTCAAGATCCACCGTCGCTTCACAAGAGATTAACACCCTATCTTATATGTTCGCGACGCACATAAGACGAATACGCACAACCAATACTAGATATCAAACAATCATCACACACTAAAGTATTAAACAATTAACTAAAGAATTCCATAATAAATCCGTTGCAACCCCATGATCACGATTAGCCCATAATAGAACTTATCGCCATCATGGGTTCATATGAAATCATGATAAACAAACACAATAAAATAATAACTAAACTAATTATATTAAAACAGAGTACGTCACAAGAGTAAATAAGTCAAAACAAGAAAACTAGCATCCAACGTTACAACGAAACAAGAATCACAAGAAAATATGCTTCCTCTTCGTTGCGGTGTGCTAAATCGGTCTTCTTCCTTATCTCCTTCGCTTCTTGCGTAAAACACAATCTTCTTCTTCTTTTTCTTCTTCATTATCCTTGTGAAAACGTCTCAAATCTACTTATATAATAGTCCCATAAAACTCAGATTACATAGAAGTTGGAAGCCAAACAGAAGTAGAAGTCTAAAATAATTTATCTTTTTCCCCGACCCTGCGCGGCCGCTCAGCATAGCTGCGCGGGCGCGCAGGCCTCTACTGGAAAAAATCCAAGTTTGCTCCGTTTCTTCGCCGTAATCTGCCCGTTCCTTTCCTCTCGCAATGGTAAACACATGCCAAGGCTTATTCTTGATGATTCCTCCCCTGAAATGCAACTAATACCCTGAAATACATAAACACTAGAAAAACGCATCAAATACACAAAATACTTGATTTCAAGACACCAATTTAAGCCATTTTAAGACGTTCTAAGTGGTATAAAATGCCACTTATCACACCCCCAAACTTAAATCGATGCTTGTCCTCAAGCGTCACAGACTCAAAAACAAATAAAAATATGCATGAATGCAATCTATATGAAAATGCAACGATCCCCCTTACTACAATTAATCAACCAAATTGCCACATCTCAACGAATGCAGTTAGACAACTAAAGATCAATAAACTCATGTAAACGGACATACAGCTAGAAACGTGGTGTGTGCAAATGCTTAACAGATATGCTTCGGAACTAGACCAATTACTATGACTAGACTATCCTCAAGGCAATCCTACGATTATACAAAGAATAAAAATTCTAGGCACAAAGTGATATACAACACTATAAGAACTCTGGAGCTTACTACGGAATCGTGCTTTTTATTTACAACTCAAATGCTTATTTGACCGTGCAATGAGTGAGGTCCACAAAAGACTTATACAATGGTATCCATGTAACGAGCGTTAGGTTAGCGGATCCCAGACTCTAAAAGCCTTAGGTCGCTAGGCACAAAGTCCCCTAAGAACTTAATAACTCGAATACCAAAGAGCCCACTCTTGATCAATTATGCCAATTTTTTTTTTTTTTTTATTATAACTTCTGAGCAAGTGCGTTTCGCTCCATCTTGCTCAACCCTAGACTACTCGCAACATATGCGAGCCGGCTACTAGCCATTTGACGCTTAGCCACAACTAGCAACAACTTCCATATTTTTTTCTCCAAATTTTTTTCTTTTTTCATGTCTTTATCACTAAGAGCCTATAATCGAATTCTAAGCATAATAAGTAGATTGACCTTGAAAACAACCAAATCATAACAACAATCTAGCCCTTACGCATTCTTTAAGACTTAGTGGACTTACAATTATTTCTAGTATGCATATCAACCTACACAACTTAATATCACTTTAATGCTATCACTACACTCGCATCAATATCACAATTCAGTCGATAAATCATTACAAAAGGGATCATGGTAAATGCATGAGCTACATGACATTCATAAAAAAAACTATATGGCATAAATTATGCAACTATATGAACTAAACTATCATGAATATGCAACTAAATGACACACACACAATATTCCTTAACTACCACCCCCAAACTAAAAATCTTCACTGTCCTCAGTGAAAGTAGTAGAAAGGAACACAGGGTATACCTACTCGGAGTCATCATCATCATCACCCTCAGTGGGTGGAGTATCAGGCGGCGGGTATGCAGAGTCCTCACCAAAAACTGGCCACTGGATATCAGCTCCAAGGCCTCGAAAAGCAGTCCCTAATGCAAGGGTGAGCTCCTGAGCAAACCTGCTCTGCGTCTCATACATGGCATCCATCCACCGTGAAAGCCTCCTATACTGGGCATCACCCATCCCAGCACCCTCCTGAGCTCTCGAAGAACCAGCCTCACCACGCCCTGGCCTAGCCATAGTAGCACCTCATGCTGGACGCCCTCCTGGAAGACGATAACCCAGCCCATGCTCCTCAGGCTCACCACCGGTCCACTCCTGCATCCCATTCAGAGTGCCAGAATCAATCGGAGCTGCTGGCAACTGCAACTGCTCATGAGCCGGCCAGTTCACTCCCACTGCTCGGCATAGCTTCGTAACCGTAGATGCATAAGGGATGTTCATATGCTTTGCTCCCCTCAAAAACTTCAGAATTCCTTGGTAGATAAACTCACCAAGGTCCACATAGTACTCATCATGCAGAATTCCCCACAACAACTGTGCTCTCTCAACTGTGACCTCATGTGCATGTGAAGAAGGCAAAATATTAGCACATATAAATACATTCCATGCACGGGCATACCTGTTCATGGCGATCGCCAGAAAGTGACGATACTCATTATTGCCTGGACTGCGGGTCCAAACTATGCCCGGTCGACAGAGAGTCGCACAAATCAAATCCAAGTCAAAATCCTCAGCAGTCTTTTCATTCCAGTTCTCCTCCTCGGGCTTCCTCTCTCGCTGTCCAATCACACGGCGAATCACCGCAGGATGATAATCAACCGTCAGCCCATGGACTACAGAAAACCCATTCTTTTCAGCCTTCGCGTTCGCGTAGAACTCGCGAACAACGCTCATCGGTACTGCTTCGGGTGACTCACAAAAAGCTATCCACCCCTTTTCTGCAATCATGGGCAACAACTTACCATCCCTCCCTGATGGTAAAAACCCACTCTCCTTCAGAATCGGCTTCCCCAACAGCCTAGTGTACTCCTCCTCCGCAGCTCTGTCAGTTAACCGAGGCCTTGCAGCAGTACCCCTCGATGAATCAGCAGTAGGAACTGTGCTGCTGCTGTCAATAGTGCATGCTCTCTTGGGTGCCATTGATTCGTGAATAAAAGTGTGGAAGAACTGATTTTTTGATGTTTGTGAGAGGGTTTAAGTGTAGGAAGTTTTGTGGGAGATATGTAGGATAGGTGTATGTATATATAGGGTGTGGATTAGATTAGGGTTTGGGAATTAAGGGATAAAATGATGGGGTAGTGGGAACAATTCGTGGGTTTATGGGCTAAAACTGTTTTTGTGTTTTTGTTTGTTTTTTTTTTCTGAACTGTAAAAAATTTTCTGGAACTCGACCCCTGCGCGGCCGCTCAGCATAGCTGCGCGGGCGCGTAGAGGGTCTCTGGAAAAAAAAATTTTCAGCCCCTGTTTTCTGATTTTTTTGTATTTTTGGATAGGTTATTAACTTCTAAGGGTTCCTGTAACAACAATTCATGGGTTGCCTCCCACGCAGCGCTTCTTTTTCGTCATTAGCTTGACGTTCCGTACCTTTCTCAAGTAGTCAACAAAATGGCACTAACCACTTCTCGGTTTGCCATGTCCCCATAGTAGTGCTTCAACCGCTGACCGTTAACCTTGAATGCTTGGTCCGGATCATTCTCAAAAATTTCCACCGCTTCATGTGGAAAAACAGTTTTGACAATAAAAGGTCCAGACCACCTTGATTTCAACTTCCCAGGAAAAATTCGGAGCCGAGAGTTGAATAAGAGAACTTGTTGCCCTGGCACAAATAACTTTGGATGTAGCTTCCTATCGTTTCACCTCTTCACCTTTTCCTTATACATTTTGTTATTTTCGTACGCTTGAAGTCGAAATTCATTCAGTTTATTAAGCTGAAGCATTCTTTTCTTACCAGCTGCATCTAAATCCAGGTTCAACTTCTTCAATGCCCAGTAGGCCTTATGCTCAAGCTCCACAGGTAGATGACATCCCTTACCATACACCAACTGGAACGGTGACATCCCAAGTGGAGTTTTGTATGCTGTTTTGTAAGCCCAAACAGCTTCATCGAGCTTTAAAGACCAATCCTTCCTTGACGGACAAACAACCTTCTCTAGAATACGCTTTATCTCTCTGTTAGACACTTCCGCTTGACCATTTGTTTGCGAATGATAGGCAGTAGCTACTCGATGATTCACATTATAACGCTGCATCATAGAAGTGAACTTACGGTTGCAAAAATGCGATCCTTCATCACTTATGATTACCCGAGGTGTTCCAAACCTTGTGAAAATTTGCTTATGAAGAAAATTTAGTACTGCCTTTGCATCATTTGTCGGTAAAGCTTTAATTTCGACCCATTTTGAGACATAATCGACTGCCAGCAAGATGTACTGATTATTGCAAGACGAGATAAAAGGCCCCATGAAATCGATTCCCCACACATCAAAGACCTCGACTTCAAGCATCACATTTAATGGCATCTCATCCTTCCTTGAAAAATTTCCCACTCTTTGGCAACGATCACACCTTAAAACAAACTGATGAGCATCCTTGAACAAAGTAGGCCAGAAAAAACCTGCTTGCAGAATACGAGCTGCCGTCTTCTCACCTCCATAGTGTCCACCATAAACCGTGGAATGGCAGTCTCGTAATATCCCCTTCGTCTCACAGAACGGGATACATCTCCTGATGATCTGGTCAGCTCCCTGTCTAAGCAAATATGGTTCATCCCACATATACCACTTCACCTCATGCAGAAACTTCTTCTTTTGGGCGGATGTTAAATTAGGAGGCATTATGTTGCTGACGAGATAGTTTACAATATCTGCAAACCATGGTTCTTCCTCCTGAATAGCAAACAACTGCTCATCCGGAAAAGATTCATTGATTAACGTCCTATCTTGTGAAGTAGAATCGGGATTCTCCAACCTAGAGAGATGGTCAGCTAGTTGATTCTCAGTACCTTTTCTATCTTTGATCTCTAACTCAAATTCCTGAAGTAAAAGCACCCAACGAATGAGTCTCGGCTTCGAATCCTTCTTAGAAACCAGATAGCGAATAGCTGCATGATCAGTGAATACTGTTACTTTCGTACCAAGCAGATAAGATCGAAATTTCTCAAAGCCAAAGACTATAGCCAAAAGCTCCTTCTCAGTAGTGGTGTAGTTCAATTGGGCACCATTTAAAGTCTTACTCGCATAGTAGACCACATGGAAGAGATTTTTCTTGCGTTGTCCCAGAACTGCACCTACCGCATAATCACTCGCATCACACATCATCTCAAATGGTTCTGTCCAATCTGGTGCTGTAATGACTGGTGCCGTGATCAAACTCTTCTTGAGAGTCTCGAATGCTGCCAAACATTCATCATCAAATTTGAACGGCACATCTTTCTCAAGCAAATTGCACAACGGCTTAGATATCTTTGAAAAGTCCTTGATGAATCGCCGATAAAAACCCGCATGACCAAGAAAACTACGGATTCCTTTCATAGCATTAGGTGGGGGAAGATTTTCAATGACTCCCACCTTGGCCTTGTCCACCTCCAGACCCTTGATAGAGACCTTATGCCCAAGGATAATGCCTTCACGCACCATAAAGTGAAATTTCTCCCAATTAAGCACCAAATTAGTTTCCACGCATCTTTTGAGTACGGCGCGCAGATTATTCAAACATTCATCATATGAGTGTCCAAAGACGGAGAAGTCATCCATGAACACTTCGATGTTATTTCCAATCATGTCAGAGAATATAGCCATCATACATCTCTGAAAGGTGGCCGGTGCGCCACATAACCCAAACGAAACTCTGCGAAAAGCAAATGTGCCAAATGGACAAGTGAAGGTAGTCTTTTCCTGATCCTCTGGTGCAATACAAATCTGATTATACCCGGAATAACCATCCAGAAGACAAAAATACTCATGTCCCGCCAATCTGTCAAGCATCTGATCAATAAATGGAAGAGGGAAGTGATCCTTCCTTGTGGCTTTGTTCAATTTTCTATAATCCATGCATACTCTCCATCCTGTAACTGTTCGAGTAGGGATGAGCTCATTCTTTTCATTTGCGACCACAGTTATACCTCCCTTCTTAGGTACACATTGTACGGGGCTCACCCACGAGCTATCAGAAATAGGATAAATGATGCCTGCATCTAGCCATTTCAGAATTTCTTTCTTCACCACCTCCTTCATGATGGGATTCAGTCTTCGCTGCTGTTCCACAGTTGGCTTACTACCTTTCTCTAGCAGAATTTTATGCATACAATATGAAGGACTTATCCCCTTGATGTCTGCTATGGTCCATCCAATAGCCGATTTGAATTCTCTCAAAATCCTTAAGAGCTTGTCTTCCTCACTACCTGAAAGGTCAGATGAAATAATAACAGGTAACGTACATGAATCACCTAAAAAAGCATACCTCAAGTGTTCAGGTAATGGCTTGAGCTCCAAGGTAGGTGCTTCCTCTATTGATGGTTTGAGCTTCCCTTCGGCGTTCTTGAGGTCAGAAGTACCAAGAGATTCAAATGGTATGTCCAGCTTTCGCTTCCAGGGAGAAGCGTTCAGATATTGTAATTGCTCATTGCTATCTTCATCATCGCTGTCAAAATCCCCCACTAAGGCCTTTTCCAATGCATCAGACATTAGCATGTGATCGAGTTCCGAAGTAACCGCAGTATCAATCACATCCACTTTTAAGCACTCCTCATCTTCTGTAGGGAATTTCATTGCCTTGAATACATTGAAGGTCACATCCTGATCTTGGACCCGCATAGTAAGTTCACCTTTTTGCACATCTATCAAGGTACGGCCAGTAGCCAAGAAAGGCCTTCCCAAGATTATGGGAATCTTCTTATCTTCCTCAAAATCCAGAATAACAAAATCTGCTGGAAAGAAGAGCTTATCCACCTTGACGAGCACATCCTCAACTATGCCCCTTGGGTAAGTAATGGAACGGTTAGCCAATTGTAGCGACATGTATGTGGGTTTTGGATCAGGCAGATCCAGCTTTTTAAAGATCGACAACGGCATCAGATTAATGCTTGCTCCCAAATCACAAAGGCACTTGTCAAAAGTTAGATTGCCAATGGTGCAAGGAATGGTGAAGCTTCCTGGATCTTTCAGTTTTGGTGGTAACTTTTGCTGCAGAACAGCGCTGCATTCTTCCGTGAGAGCAACGGTTTCAAGGTCATCCAGTTTCACCTTCCTTGCAAGAATAGTCTTCATAAACTTCGCATAACTAGGCATTTGTTCCAGAGCCTCAGCGAAAGGTATATTGATGTGAAGTTTCTTGAACATCTTAGGAAAAGGTAGTGGAGGATAGAGCTGTTTCTCCCCTGTATTAGCCTCAGGCAGAGTGTATTCAACAGTAGTCTTCCTTGGTTCTGCCGCTTTCTCCTTTTGCTTAGATTCTTCATCTCTAACTTCAGCTTCGACTTCCTTTGCCTTTTCAGCATCAGCCACTTTTCCAGACCTTAAGGTAATAGCCTTGACTTGCTCTTTAGCTTCCTTCCTGCCTGGTACTTCCGTGTCACTGGGAAGAGTGCCAGGTTGACAATTGAGCACTGCATTGGCTAATTGACCGATTTGATTTTCCAAGGTCTTGATAGAAACCGCCTGACTCTTGCACAACAGCTTAAGTTCCTCAAAATCAGCACTAGTGGGTGCAGCTGCACTTCCCTGTTGAGGATATGATTGCCTTGTAGCATACTGCTGTGGTTGCTGGAATCCAGGTGGGTTAAACTGTTTACTCACTCCTTGCTGATATGGTGGCTGAATAGCATTCTGATTATTCCCCCAGCTGAAATTTGGATGATTTCTGTTGTTAGGATGATAGGTCGCTGGCACAGGCTGCTGTTGTCGCTGATAATTATTCACATACTGAACAAATTCGTTTACAAGAGAACACTGATCCGTAGCATGAGAACCTGCACAAAGCTCACAAACCATAGCTATTTGATTAACTCTATACGTAGCCAAAGAATCAACCTTCATTGATAGCGCTTGGAGCTGGGCTGCAATAGCGGTGGCTGCATCAACTTCCAGAATACCTGCTACCTTGCCTGACGTCATCCTCTGAGTTGGGTTTTGATGCTCATTTGCAGCCATCGTCTCGATAAGATTATACGCCTCAGTATAGCTTTTAGCCCATAAGGCGCCTCCAGCTGCTGCATCGAGCATGGGCCGAGATTGGGCCCCCAAACCATTATAGAATCCAGTGATCACCATCCAGTCCGGCATTCCATGATGTGGACATTTTCTCAACATTTCCTTGTAGCGTTCCCAAGCCTCGCACATAGACTCCGTAGGTTGCTGCGCAAACTGAGTAAGAGGACTCCTCATAGCAGCAGTCTTTGCCATCGGATAAAACTTCACCAGAAACTTTTGCGCAAGATCTTGCCACGTAGTGATGGACCCAGCTGGTTCAGAATGTAACCAGTCTTTAGCCTTGTCCCTTAGTGAGAATGGGAAAAGCCTCAACTTGATAGCCTCATCAGTCACGCCATTATACTTAAAAGTGCTGCAGATCTCGACAAAATTCCTTATGTGCATGTTGGGGTCTTCAGTTGCCGCTCCTCCAAAAGAAACAGAATTCTGCACCATCTGAATAGTGCCCGGCTTGATTTCAAAGGTGTTAGCTTGAATAGCCGGATGAAGGATGCTTGACTGAATGTCATCAATTTTAGGCCGAGAAAACTCCATGAGAGCTGGGTCAGCTTGAACAATACGATCTCCCATGTTTACTGGTTCTTTCTGCTCAGTTCCTGAATCCGAATCCTCAAAATCTAACTTCTCCGGAATATCAAGAACTTCGTCTGTCTCCTCAGCTGTATCTAAAGTCCTCTTGCGAGCACGAGAACGGGTTTGCATAAACGCTTGCTAAAGTACCTGAAACACAACCGGAAAAAATAAGTAACTACTATGTCCTAATCACTGAGTCCTAATGACCAATGATTAGTACATAAACTAAACAAATACGCCGAGTCCCCGGCAGCGGCGCCAAAAACTTGTTAGTGCGAAAACACGCGCTAATATTCACGCAAGTATACGTGTTCGCAAGTAATATAGAATACTTTCTAGTTCATTCCCTCAGAGACTCAGACTAAATTATTGTCTAATTAAACTCACTCACCAATGTATGATTACTTCTCAATGTTAAGATAATAACACTTAAAATTGTTGATTAAATATTAACTATAATTAACTACTTAATTAACCACTTAACTAACACTTCAATTTATCAATAATAAAACACTCATGAGATCACAACTTCATTATTACTTCCTTCTATAGCCATTGTTATTACCTTTAGCATGTGACAGTGATGATATTAATCGAATAACACGAAACTGATAAAAGCCAACTTTCATTGTACTAATACCATTCTACCAAGCATCAACAATTAAGATAGAAGTTGAATAGTCATCAATTATGTTGAGTTCCTATATGTCTACAGAAATTGACAACACAACGATTTAAGTACAAGTTATTCCTTTTGATTACATAGGGCAACTAAAACTGTTAGAGTTACCCACTAATCATGCACAACGTACATGAACCTATGCTAGCATGGCAAGTTCTAAATCTCAAGATCCACCGTCGCTTCACAAGAGATTAACACCCTATCTTATATGTTCGCGACGCACATAAGACGAATACGCACAACCAATACTAGATATCAAACAATCATCACACACTAAAGTATTAAACAATTAACTAAAGAATTCCATAATAAATCCGTTGCAACCCCATGATCACGATTAGCCCATAATAGAACTTATCGCCATCATGGGTTCATATGAAATCATGATAAACAAACACAAGAAAATAATAACTAAACTAATTATATTAAAACAGAGTACGTCACAAGAGTAAATAAGTCAAAGCAAGAAAACTAGCATCCAACGTTACAACGAAACAAGAATCACAAGAAAATATGCTTCCTCTTCGTTGCGGTGTGCTAAATCGGTCTTCTTCCTTATCTCCTTCGCTTCTTGCGTAAAACACAATCTTCTTCTTCTTTTTCTTCTTCGTTATCCTTGTGAAAACGTCTCAAATCTACTTATATAATAGTCCCATAAAACTCAGATTACATAGAAGTTGGAAGCCAAACAGAAGTAGAAGTCTAAAATAATTTATCTTTTTCCCCGACCCTGCGCGGCCGCTCAGCATAGCTGCGCGGGCGCGCAGGCCTCTACTGGAAAAATTCCAAGTTTGCTCCGTTTCTTCGCCGTAATCTGCCCGTTCCTTTCCTCTCGCAATGGTAAACAGATGCCAAGGCTTATTCTTGATGATTCCTCCCCCGAAATGCAACTAATACCCTGAAATGCATAAACACTAGAAAAACGCATCAAATACACAAAATACTTGATTTCAAGACACCAATTTAAGCCATTTTAAGACGTTCTAAGAGGTATAAAATGCCACTTATCAAGACCCTCTGCGCGCCCGCGCAGCTATGCTGAGCGGCCGCGCAGGAGTCGAGTTCCAGAAAATTTTTTACAGTTCAGAAAAAAAAACCAAAAAAAAAAACACAAAAACAGTTTTAGCCCATAAACCCACGATTTGTTCCCACTACCCCATCATTTTATCCCTTAATTCCCAAACCCTAATCTAATCCACACCCTATATATACATACACCTATCCTACATATCGCCCACAAAACTTCCTACACTTAAACCCTCTCACAAACATCAAATATCAGTTCTTACACGCTTTTATTCACGAATCAATGGCACCCAAGAGAGCACGCACTATTGACAGCAGCAGCACAGTTCCTACTGCTGATTCATCGAGGGGTACTGCTGCAAGGCCTCGGTTAACTGACAGAGCCGCGGAGGAGGAGTACACTAGGCTGTTGGGTAAGCCGATTCTGAAGGAGAGGGGGTTTTTACCATCGGGGAGGGATGGTAAGTTGTTGCCCATGATTGCAGAGAAGGGGTGGATAGCTTTTTGTGAGTCACCCGAAGTAGTACCGATGAGCGTTGTTCGCGAGTTCTACGCGAACGCGAAGGCTGAAAAGAATGGGTTTTCTGTGGTCCGTGGGCTGACGGTTGATTATCATCCTGCGGCGATTTGCCGTGTGATTGGACAGCGAGAGAGGAAGCCCGAGGAGGAGAACTGGAATGAAAAGACTGCCGAGGATTTTGACTTGGATTTGATTTGTGCGACTCTCTGTTGACCGGGCACAGTTTGGACCCGCAGTCCAGGCAATAATGAGTATCGTCACTTTCCGACGATCGCCATGAACAGGTATGCCCGTGCATGGAATGCATTTATATGTGCTAATATTTTGCCTTCTTCACATGCACACGAGGTCACAGTTGAGAGAGCACAGTTGTTGTGGGGAATTCTGCATGATGAGTACTATGTGGACCTTGGTGAGTTTATCTACCAAGCAATTCTGAAGTTTTTGAGGGGAGCAAAGCATATGAACATCCCTTATGCATCCACGGTTACGAAGCTATGCCGAGCAGTGGGAGTGAACTGGCCGGCTCATGAGCAATTGCAGTTGCCAGCAGCTCCGATTGATTCTGGCACTCTGAATGGGATGCAGGAGTGGACCGGTGGTGAGCCTGAGGAGCATGGGCTGGGTTATCGTCTTCCAGGAGGGCGTCCAGCACGAGGTGCTACTATGGCTAGGCCAGGACGTGGTGAGGCTGGTTCTTTGAGAGCTCAGGAGGGTGCTGGGATGGGTGATGCCCAGTATAGGAGGCTTTCACGGTGGATGGATGCCATGTATGAGACACAGAGCAGGTTTGCTCAGGAACTCACCCTTGCGTTAGGGACTGCTTTTCGAGGCCTTGGAGCTGATATCCAGTGGCCAGTTTTTGGTGAGGACTCTGCATACCCGCCGCCTGATACTCCACCCACTGAGGGTGATGATGATGATGACTCCGAGTAGGTATACCCTGTGTTCCTTTCTACTACTTTCACTGAGGACAGTGAAGATTTTTAGTTTGGGGGTGGTAGTTAAGGAATATTGTGTGTGTGTCATTTAGTTGCATATTCATGATAGTTTAGTTCATATAGTTGCATAATTTATGCCATGTAGTTTTTTTTATGAATGTCATGTAGCTCATGCATTTACCATGATCCCTTTTGCAATGATTTATCGACTGAATTGTGATATTGATGCGAGTGTAGTGATAGCATTAAAGTGATATTAAGTTGTGTAGGTTGATATGCATGCTAGAAACAATTGTAAGTCCACTAAGTCTTAAAGAATGCGTAAGGGCTAGATTGTTGTTATGATTTGGTTGTTTTCAAGGTCAATCTACTTATTATGCTTAGAATTCGATTATAGGTTCTTAGTGATAAAGACATGAAAAAAGAAAAAATTTTGGAGAAAAAAATATGGAAGTTGTGGCTAGGCGTCAAATGGCTAGTAGCCGGCTCGCATATATTGCGAGTAGTCTAGGGTTGAGCAAGATGGATCGAAACGCACTTGCTCAGAAGTTATTAAAAAAAAAAAGAGAAAAAAAAAAATTTGCATAATTGATCAAGAGTGGGCTCTTTGGTATTCGAGTTATTAAGTTCTTAGGGGACTTTGTGCCTAGCGACCTAAGGCTTTTAGAGTCTGGGATCCGCTAACCTAACGCTCGTTACATGGATACCATTGTATAAGTCTTTTGTGGACCTCACTCATTACACGGTCAAATAAGCATTTGAGTTGTAAATAAAAAGCACGATTCCGTAGTAAGCTCCAGAGTTCTTGTAGTGTTGTATATTACTTGTGCCTGGAATTTTTATTCTTTGTATAATCGTAGGATTGCCTTGAGGATAGTCTAGTCATAGTAATTGGTCTAGTTCCGAAGCATATCTGTTAAGCATTTGCACACACCACGTTTCTGGCTGTATGTCCGTTTGCATGAGTTTATTGATCTTTAGTTGTCTAACTGCATTCGTTGAGATGTGGCAATTTGGTTGATTAATTGTAGTAAGGGGGATCGCTGCATTTTCATATATAGATTGCATTCATGCATATTTTTATTTGTTTTTGAGTCTGTGACGCTTGAGGGCAAGCATCGATTTAAGTTTGGGGGTGTGATAAGTGGCATTTTATACCACTTAGAACGTCTTAAAATGGCTTAAATTGGTGTCTTGAAATCAAGTATTTTGTGTATTTGATGCGTTTTTCTAGTGTTTATGCATTTCAGGATATTAGTTGCATTTCGGGGGAGGAATCATCAAGAATAAGCCTTGGCATGTGTTCACCATTGCGAGAGGAAAGGAATGAGCAGATTACGGCGACAGAGCAAACTTGGATTTTTTCCAGTAGAGGCCTGCGCGCCCGCGCAGCTATGCTGAGCGGCCGCGCAGCAACCTGCGCGCCCGCGCAGCTATGCTGAGCGGCCGCGCAGGGTCGGGAATTTTGCTGAATTATTTTAGACTTCTACTTCTGTTTGGCTTCCAACTTCTATATAATCTGAGTTTTATGGGACTATTATATAGGTAGATTTGAGACGTTTTCACGGAGAGTATTAAGGGGATTATGTTTTAGATTCTATTTTACGCAAGAAGCAAAGGAGATAAGGAAGAAGACCGATTTAGCACACCGCAACGAAGGGGAAGCATATTTTCTTGTGATTCTTGTTTCGTTGTAACGTTGGATGCTAGTTTTCTTGCTTTGACTTATTTACTCTTGTGACGTACTCTATTTTAATATAATTAGTTTAGTTATTATTTTCTTGTGATTGTTTATCATGATTTCATATGAACACATGATGGCGATAAGTTCTATTATGGGCTAATCGTGATCATGGGGTTGCAACGGATTTATTATGGAATTCTTTAGTTAATTGTTTAATACTTTAGTGTGTGATGATTGTTTGATATCTAGTATTGGTTGTGCGTATTCGTCTTATGTGCGTCGCGAACATATAAGATAGGGTGTTAATCTCTTGTGAAGCGACGGTGGATCTTGAGATTTAGAACTTGCCATGCTAGCATAGGTTCATTTATGTTGTGCATGATTAGTGGGTAACTCTAACAGTTTTATTTGTCCTATGTAATCAAAAGGAATAACTTGAGCTTAAATCGTTGTGTTGTCAATTTCTGTAGACATATAGGAACTCAACATAATTGATGACTATTCAACTTCTATCTTAATTAGTACAATGAAAGTTGGCTTTTATCAGTTTTGTGTTATTCGATTAATATCATCACTGTCACATGCTAAAGGTAATAACAATGGCTATAGAAGGAAGTAATAATGAAGTTGTGATCTCATGAGTGTTTTATTATTGATAAATTGAAGTGTTAGTTAAGTGGTTAATTAAGTAGTTAATTATAGTTAATATTTAATCAACAATTTTAAGTGTTATTATCTTAACATTGAGAAGTAATCATACATTGGTGAGTGAGTTTAATTAGATAATAATTTAGTCTGAGTCTCTGAGGGAACGAACTAGAAAATATTCTATATTACTTGCGAATGCGTATACTTGCGTGAATATTAGCGCGTGTTTTCGCCCTAACAAAGATCATACCAGGAAATGGGATAGAAGTCACACTAAAGATGCAATAATTGGTGATCCAAATGCTGGAGTGAGAACTAGAAGTGCTACTGTAAATGAATGTTTGCATGCATGTTTTCTGTCACAAATTGAGCCAAAGAAAACTGAAGAGGCCTTGCTTGATCTTGACTGGATTACTGCCATGCAGGAAGAATTAAATCAGTTTTTGAGAAATAAAGTTTGGGAATTAGTTCCTGCACCAAGAGAGGAAGTATTATTGGAACAAAATGGGTATATAGGAACAAAATGGATGAAAATGGAATAGTGACAAAAAACAAAGCAAGACTGGTTGCTAAAGGCTACTCACAAGAGGAAGAAATTGACTATGATGAAACTATTGCTCCAGTCACAAGACTTGAAGCAATAAGAATATTCCTTGCATTTGTTGCACACTCAAATTTTAAGGTGTATCAAATGGATGTGAAGAGTGCATTCCACAATGGTGAATTGGAAGAGGAAGTCTATGTGCAACAACCACCTGGTTTTGAAGATCAAGAATTTCCATACTTTGTTTATGAATTGTTGAAAGCTCTCTATGGTTTAAAGCAAGCACCTAGAGCATGGTATGACACACTATCAGAATTCTTGATCAAACATGGATTTACTAGAGGAACTATTGATAAGACTCTATTCTACAAGAAGCATGGTGATGATATTATTCAAGTTCAAATCAATGTGGATGATATCATTTTTGGTTATACTAATGAGAAGTTATGTCAAAGATTTTTAAGACTCATACAGAGTGAATATGAGATGAGCATGATGGGAGAGCTCAGTTACTTCCTTGGCCTTCAAGTTAGTCAAAAAAGTGATGGTGTATTCATCAGTCAAACCAAATATGTCAAAGATTTATTGAAGAAGTTTGGAATGGTTGACTGCTCACCTGCATCTACCCCAATGTCTACAGCTATCAAGTTGGATGAAGATAAGAAAGGAAAAAGTATAGACATATCTGGCGATAGAGGAATGATTGGATCTCTGCTATACTTAACTGCTAGTAGACCAGACATTATGTTTGCAACATGTCTGTGTGCTAGATTTCAAGCAAATCCCAAAGAATCACATTTGATAGCAGTAAAGAGAATTTTCAGATATTTGAAGGGGACAATAAATTTGGGATTTTGGTATCCTAAGGGAACTGGTTTTGAAGCTGTTGGATACACAGATGCAGATTTTGCTGGATGCAGGGTTGACAGGAAGAGTACTAGTGGAAGCTGTCAATTTCTTCGTCAAAGACTTGTATCTTGGTACAGTAAGAAACAACAATATATGTCAACTTCCACAGCTGAGGCTGAATATATAGATGCAGGAAGTTGTTGTGCATAAGTGCTTTAGATTAGAAATCAACTAATGGACTATGTCTTAGTGTTACACAAAATTCTAATCATGTGTGACAATACTAGTGCCATATCTGTTATTGTTAATCCAGTTAATCATTCTAGAACTAAGCACATTGATGTAAGGTACCATTTTATTAGAGAACATGCTGAAAATGGTTCTATTGAGCTCATTTTTGTTCCAACAGAAAAATAATTAGCTGACATTTTCACTAAACCTTTGGATGAAGCAACTTTCACTAGACTTCTTAGTGAAATTGGAATGTTAAATTCTTCATCCTAAAAACAAGAACTCAACTAATATGTTGCAGCAGATTAATTTCTGATAAATTAAAATTGATTTGATTTAATTAGAAATTAACTGGAATATGATTTATAAATATTTCAGAATTCTCTGTATATTTATTTTTCTAAATTTAAAATTCAACTTGGAATTTTTCAAATTCTAAGGAAAGTTGTTTGACTATTAACATATATTTTTAATATATGAAATCAATATAAGCCAAATCTGAAAAGAACAAAAGTATGTAGAGAACTAAGTTCTCGATAAGTCTTTTTCCTAACTGTAATAACCCCAAAATTTTGAACTTTTTTGTAACCCTTATGAATAGTGTTTTTGTTGATTATGCTGAATAAGAAAACTTTCATGCCACACTATGTATGGGTTCTTTTATTGTTATTCTGAGATCTTATTAGTACTCTATATGATATATAAGTGTATGTAAAGATCGTCAGAATCCAAATTCGAACACTTTAATTTTTCCCGAAAATCCACCAGATACTGAAAGAATTGAGTATAAGGTAACAGGATAAAAAGGATTTAAAATTCAAGGATTATAAGAGAGGATCATAAAAGAAATATAATGTATTGAGAAAGGTTAAGGAAACCCAAGTAATAAGATCCCGGGTATGATCCCTCAAATGATAAACGAAAACGAAAGTTAAGCGAACCGTATAACAGATCAGCAGTCATTAGCCAAGTAATTAGGAGCTAATCAAAGAGGTTAGTGAGGATGATGTCATCAAACCAATAAGAAGAGGACAAGCATGGGAAGATGATATAAGATTGATGACCTAAGCATGACCAAAAAGGGAAGGAAGTGTGGTTGATTTCAAGCCACACAAAAATCACCATGGTTAAAAGATAATTAATTAAAACAAAAGTAAAAACAACCAACAAACAAATCATAACACCAAAAACACAAAGTTGACTTTCATTTTGGAGAACAAAGCTCTCGGCCCCTTTCCATTTTGCAAGAAAAGAAAACCCAAATCCAAGTTCCAAGCTTCATGAATTAGTGAGGTAATTATCTAAGGTTCCTTGTGCATAGATATAGATATCCTATAAGTTTAAGCTTCAAATTCCTTCACAATCTCTTCCTAAAATTCATGGAAGAAGAGGGTGAATAGTGTTTTTCAAGAACTTGAAATTTTGTTCTTGAGTTTTTGTTTAGATTAAGCTTTGGTAAGGACTTTCAAGGGTGATTTCAAGCTCCTTAGTTACTTTTACTCACCAAGGAAGGTATAATCTCATACCCTAGCCCTACTTTTGTATATTTAGAGTTTTTGTGTTTTGTATGGTTCATGAGAAGCTTGATTATTGTGTATTTAGAGATGTGTTGGTTTTGTGATGTGTTGGGAGTTGTAAATCTTGTTGATTAGTTAAAGAACTTAAGTAAGCTTTTAGTTCATGTTTGGAAAGTAGTATAAATTTCGAAATATTGAGTTGTTGGAGCTGTTGTAGTATTGTATGGATGGAGTTTGGTTGTATGATTGAATTGTGGTTGATTTGGAGTAGGATAAAATTTGGTAATTGCGTAAACATAGCCGTCGTAATGTCCGATTTACTTTAGACTGTTTTGTTCTTAACATCAGGACCCGAGAAGTCACTGCTAGGTTTTGACCATTGCCATGATTAGATAGTTCATGTTACGAGCTTCATTTTGATATGTGGTTCGCTTGAATCCGATGTACGGTTTAGGATAAACAACCGTTTTAAGTAACGGCGTTTCGCGAACGAACCATTACCCCTCGCCTTACTTTGAAACATTGGTTAAGGCCCTTAAATGACTAATTGGATTATTAAACAATTATGTAAAGTGGGTTAGACAGTTGGTAGGATACTCGCGAAAGAATCGCCTTAAAACTCTTAATGGTAATTTATTAAAAATGGTGGAGCCGAGGGTACTCGAGCGACTTAAGTGAATCGTTAAGTGCAAAAGCGAACGTTAGGGTCTAATTGGTTAAAGTATTGGTTCTTAAGCGACTTTGGTTTAATTCCAACTTATATGATGTTTATAGGTTACCAGACTCATCCCAGGACTTTTACCACCCCCAGTCGCTCAGGCAAGGTTTCTACCCGTTATACTATTGTTGTGATGTATATATGTATATGCATTTTCTTGTGATAAGTGCATGATTGTTATTAGTAAATCTTGTGATATATTGGAGCATGCTGATATGGTATATATGCATGCCTGTTTCATAATCTTGATATCTAATTGTTGATTCAAATGCTTATAAGTTGCTTAATACCTATGCTAGAGATAAGCAGTAGTTGCGTATACCCTTAGTATAGGGGACCCAAAGGTGAACATTTTCTAAACCGGGAGTCGATGTTCCCGAGTATAATATATATATAGATATAGTTTTCAAAACTATTAATAGAATAAGGTTTATTCGATAACTTTATTTTATTTAATGAATATTATTTTGAATATTCATTCGAGGACTTATGACTCCGCTTATTTTATTAAATGAATATTAATTTGAATATTCATTCGAGGACTTATGACTCCGCTTATTTTATTAAATGAATATTATTTTGAATATTCATTCGAGGACTTATGACTCCGCTTCTTTTATTAAATAATATTCTTTATTTTATTAAAGAATAATATTTCGATAATCAAACTCATTTTCGATTATTCAAATAAAGATCATACTTTCGTATAAGTATATCTTTGGTTATTAATATTCATTTCAAGTATGAGTTTTAAAACTTTTACTTCAATTATTTTTATAAGGATTATCCTTATGAGAATATTATTTAAATAATAATATTCAGATATTTTCTAATATATCGGGACTGATTTATTTCATTAAGTCAGCATTACTCCAAACATTGTTAAAAATGTTTTCGAGTCTTCAAAATGATTTTAAAAGTTAGGGCGGATCCCAAAAAAAAAAACTCGTTTCCAGATTTAAGATCTTCCTTTCGAAGGAGACTTGAATATTCGCTCAAAAATCTTAGGGATCCGGCTCTGTGGTGTATTTTATATTCGCAACGAGGTTGCTGTTTTGAGAAAACAATTTGATTACTTGCCCAATGTTCGGGAAGTAAGTCCATCTAATTGAGTTGGCATAAGCGACAGGCCGGGGTACGGTCTATGAAGGTGTAAGAGGCTGGGTGACAGTCCATCCACGCATGAGTGGCCGGGTAACGGTCTAGCGCGAGGTCCTAATGCGGCCAGGGTGATGACCGGCGAGGAATTCATCCATCTACAGTAGAAAAGGTTACTTATTGGTATCTTTGCCTGATCAGCAAGATATCGGGTTTATGCCAACATTCTTTTCCTTTCCAAAATTCATGGGATGTTACAAACTCTGTTCATACTTTACATAACAGAGGTTTCTATGAAATGTATAAGAGATATATATGTGGATATATATATCGGGACTAAATAAAGTATCTCGTAACTTCATTTCATTCAATAATATTTCAAAGATTGAATCTATTCAAGTCTTAACTTGTGGTCTCATCTATGGGATGACCTTTTAAAACCTATAATACTTTGAACAGTGGTAGTTCAAGTAGTTTTATAAAATGGTATAAGTATAGTGAAGTAATTGGTAACTTCATCTTCCTTTAAGCTTATATCCAGTAAGTAATTACCTTACACTTGATAAAGGTTTACAGTAAGTTATCCATTTAGATACTTGCATTATTGTTTACACTATATATTATCTTGTGAGCTGTAATGCTCACTCTTGCTTCATTTCTTCATCACACAACAACAGTTAGGAAAGATGGCCAGACTCAAGCAAACCCAGCGCAAGCGCGTGGGAAGCGTCCCGCGTTTTTCCATTGATGTTGTAGCTGCTATAGCTGCAGAGGTAGATCTATTGGTAGATCAGGCATTCTACTTTTGGGAACCAATTATGTATAATTATAACTTGTGGCAGATAATGGCAATTAACTGTAAACTTATGTTATTCCTAGTGGACTAACAATAAGATTTACAGAAGGGGGGTTGAATGTAAATCTCAAAACTTTTTCAAGTTTTGAGCAGTTTTAAAGGCTTTGTGTTCAAGATAAACAAGTGTGTGAATTGCTTTAAGCTAATACAGACAGATATATATTCAAGCACTAATGTAAAGAACACAACAGACCTTAAAAACTTTTCTGGTGGATTGTTGTTCCACCAGAGATGGTATTTCAGAAAATCTGTGATTCTAGATGTTGATCACAGCTGCGTCCTAGTACAAACTAGATAATTTTTCTCTCAAGATTTTTCTAAACAGCACTGGAAAAATTCTTATCTAATTACTAGCTGCTACTTGGTTTATATATCACCAAGTGTACAAGTGAAGACAAAGATAAAAATACAATAATAAAATAAGTTCTCCACTTGTTTCTTCTCCATATCACTCAAGTACTTTGTTGACTATTGCCTCTTTGTACTAGAGTAGAACGGCTACTTTTTCTGATGTTCCTGAAATTAGGCTTCCATATTTCAGTTATCTCTGTCAACCCATGTGCCTCTGTCTGCTGTTACAACTACCACTTATCAACTGCTATTTGACAGAACATCCGTTGAAGCCTTCATCCGTTGATGGCTTTATCCGTTGATGTGTTAGCAGTTGAAGCTCTATCCGTTGAAGCTTTAGAGACATCCGTTGAAGCTTTGTTTCTCATCCATTGAAGGTCTTTAAGATATCCGTTGATACCACTTCATTTATACAAAATTACAAGGCATGAAATATTTACAATTGGCCTTCCTATTTGCATATCTTCTAGTAGTCAACATGACTTATATTTTCTCTCAACTTCTAAGAATTATATCTTAAATACAGAGACTGAAATGTGCTACAACACTAGACTTATTTCTAAGTAAAGCTGCACCATCAACGGATAGCCAAAGTGGTCTTATCCGTTGAGGCTACAAACACTAAACTTCTACTTAAGTGTTTTGTTAAACATATCATCAAACTAATGCACATATATTCCTAACAATCTCCCCCTATTTATGTCTATGAGAATTGTAGACATAAATTCAGGGTTAACTTGATGATAACAAAACACTTAACAAATATATGAATTGAAACTAAGTAGAAATTTAAAAGTGCTGCAAAAGTGTATGTACTAGGAGGTAATTAAAGATTTACAGAATTTCCAAGGGTGCTCCTCTAGTCTGAGCAAATCATCTTTTTCTTCTTTGTTCCCTTGTTTTCTTTCCTAGCCCTTTGTCATTTTCCTCAATTTGGAGTTGGAGTTGTCTGTAGAATTCAGCTTCATCTTCATCACTGATATCCAACTTAGATTGCATTTCCTTGAGAGTTTCATTGCTGGCAATCTTGAGTTGGTCTTCAAGTCTGAAAAATCTTCTGACTCCTTTATCATCTCTAAATTCCATCAACCAATGAGGTGATTTGTGGATTGTAATTCCCCTTTCTTGAATGAGTAAAGTTCTGGGCAAAGCATTGGGCTCCCTCCAAGTTTTCCTTATGTTGGCAATCTTGTTGAGAATTTCAGTCTTGGCAGTCCTGGTAAAGCCAGAATCCTTTTGTATGGCTGAAAAGACTTTGATCAAGGTAGAGTAGCCTTCATTCAGAATCCTGTAGAGAGGCCATGTTCTTTCCCCAGCTCCTTTGTATCTGAACACCAATCTCTCTGGTAGCTGTCTGTAGGCAGCTATTCCCCTTACATCCTCCAGCTCATCCAGATAGAGTTCAATGTCTGAAATTTCTTTTATGTCACAGATGTGAACATAATAATCTTTAGAAATGGGTGGCTTAGGCTTAGGTTTTTATTTTTGAGTGAATTTCTTAGAGGTTAGGGGAGGTGTAGATTTGGATTTTCTTTTCTGTTTCTTTGGTAGTGGAAGAGTGGTTAGAAAGGTAGGCAATTTGATGGTATCCCAATCAATAGGTTCCTCTTTTGGGATGATTAGTTCACCATGGATGTTTATAGTGGGATCAACAACACAAGGTTCAGGTATGGAAGGTAGTGGTTTAGATATTGATTTAGTTTCTTCAGTGTTATCTTCACTCCTTCTATGTGCCTTGGCCTTTCTTCTGTTTCCCTTCTGCCATTCCTCTCTTTCCTCCATATTCTCACCAAATATACTCCCAAAAACCTCATCTAGGTTTGCAATCTTGTCTTCACCCCTGACTTCAATTCCTTTCTCTCCTTCAACTTGACTTGACTTTAGCTGTTGTTCAAGCTTTGCTTGTGCTCTTTTGTCAGTCTTGAGTTTTTCAGCTTCTTTCTTCAACCTTTTGGTTTCTTCTCTCTTGGCCTTTGGAAATTTGGGATGTCCTTGCATCACACAGATACTCTTTCCCTCTCTAAAGATAATGGCCATTTTCATTCTTTCAACTATGTCCTTGGTCTCCTTGTGCTTTTTGATGTTAGCACCCAAAACTTTGTCTTCATCAGGCTTTGGAAGAGGAAAGTCCACTTCTTTCATCTGAGCAAAGTCTAGGGGGTTCTTTGTGGAGTCCTTGCTGGATCTAGTGTTGGGCTTGAGAACTATAGGTTTTAGATTCTTGAAAGAAGTCTCTCCGACCTTATTCCTCCTTTCTGGCTTGTGCTCCATAATGATTGGTTCAACCTTTGTGCTATGTTTCACAGATATTGATTTATCTTGTGTTGAGCCAAACACTTGTTGCACCCTTTCATCAATTCTCCTCCTTTGCTCTTTCACTTGAATTTCAGCTGCTGCTAGCTGGATTAGGTCAATTCCATCAGGTTTTCCTTTGATTTGCATAATTGGAGAAGTAGTGATGGCAGGAACTAGCACTTTAGATATCTGGATTTTTGTAGATGGCTCTCCTTCCCCTTCCCTTTTTCTCTCCCCCTTTTTGTTATCATCAAGGAGAGGGGTCAAGCCTTGTGCCTTTGCCAGCTGCATAAGTAGACTTGTTTGAGATTGTTGGTTGTGAAGAATGCTGGCCACAGAATTTTCAATAACTTGGACTCTGTCTTGTAACTTAGCCAGCCTCTTTTCAGTATTTGAATCCTTTTTCAATCTCAACAATAAGTCCTTCATTGTACCATAGGGCATGACTGAATCCAATTTTTTAGAATTGAAGGATTTCAAGTCAGCAATATCCTTCTTGAGTTCATCCACACTCAGATTCTGCCTTACTTGCTGCAACTTCATGAGATGCAGTGAGTCCAGGTGAGCTGTAAGGATTGCCTTGGTACCAGCATGTGAAGTTTTCTGAATGGCCTGTTGGATAGTACTGATTTGTTTGACTAAGGAGACATTGAATTGCCCTGTTGTAGACTCCTTTGTCAAGGCCCATTCAGGTAAATTTGGAATAGAACTAGGGCTTTCATCTCCCCCTAAGTTCATGCTTCCATCAAAAGAAACAGAGTCATCATCATCAGAATTTACTCCAAATTCCTCAGATGACTCACCAGCTGTAGAAGGCATCTTGTTAATAGCAGCTTTATCCCTTTGAAGAGATTCTGTTGTATATACTAGATGTAGTGTCTTTTCTGCCTCCTCATTGCCCTGAGCAGCCAACAACTGATAGGCTGACACAGGATGAGTAAAAGTGTCAGCATCCAAGGAAATGTTATCAATTACAGCTTTGTAATGTTGCTGAAATTGTCTTTCCTTTTCAGCATCATCCACAATCATTGACTCACTAGCAATGGCTGGATCCACCCTTATATCTGCTGTACCTGCCTTTCTCTCTTTTTCTCTATATTCTTGCATTAGGGGCTCCCCCTGGCTCACACTCCTCACTTCCTCACCTTCACCTACTAGGGTGGTACTCCTCTCACTTACTTTTGCCATGCTGGAAGAAATAGCATGCATATTTGAGCTCTCAATCTCTCCTTTTGCCTGGGTGCAACCCAGCCTCTCACTCAAATTGTCACTCCCTTCCCTCAGTCCTAAAAGTGATTGTACAGTAATCATGTCTTCTACACTTGGAATTGTTTCAGTTGTGTGTGTAGAGACTATCAACGGATATGAAATAGCCGTTGAAGGTGACACTGATGGTATCAACGGATAACTGCTATTAAGCTTATCCGTTGAAGAACAACCACTTGTCAACGGATGAGTGATATCCGTTGAAAAAGGAAAAGAAGTAGAAATTGAAAGTGATATAACTGTTGAATCTGTGTGGATTGATTTGAGTTTTGGTGACACAGATCCTTCAATTACATCTGAAAGAATTTGTGGGTGATCCAACAAATCATCTAAAAGATGATGATCACCTGTATTTGAGTGGGGCTCCTCCCTGAGTTGTAAAGAGGGAGAATCAGGAATTGATGGGAATAACATATCCACATCCAGAGATGGTGATGAAGTGTGTGGTGATTGATGTGTGTTAATTGTGAGAGAATGGGGCTGTGACTCCACATTTGTTGGAGCCACATCAAACTGAGTTTGAGAAGGCATAGATACAGATGGATGTATCTGTGCAGTGTGTGCACCCTGTGTAGAAGATTTGGTTCTAGCCCTCTTTCTTCTAATAAAAGCTTTTGTTGGTGAGTGTTTGGCTTCTGTGTCCCTCCCTCGTTTGATCTGTGTTCCTGGTTGGGAACTAATTTTAATAGTTACATCCTTTTGGGAGAATGCAGCTAGGGATGTGCTAGTAACCTTTTCAACCACCACAGCTTTTTGAGAAACTGTGGTTTGGCTAGCTTGGGAAACACTTATCTCTCCTTCCTTATCCTGGGGGTTTCTTTGATGTTCACCCCTCCCCTCACCACTCACACCCTGTTCACTCCCCTCAGTGTTAAGGGTAGGTGTTACAACTATTGTCTTTTGAGAAACAACAGAGGTGGTTTTCTTTGTCTTTGATTTTGAAAGTTTAGTTTTGGTGACCTTGGTAGGAATCTGTTGGGGCATTGTCACAGATTCCATGGGCACACTAGAAGATAAAGAAATAGAGGGGTTGGAAGAAGTAGGAGTTGTAGAAACAATTACCTCACTTACCTGAGGTGCATCCATGATTGGTAAATATACCAATGGTACACTGCTGTTGAGATCCATTCTCAATAAATCCGCAAGAACTCTTTTCTCTTGTGCCCAGCACTTGAGTTTGTTATTCTCATTGGTTATGACCAAACCTTCAGCAACATGGTTAGCCAATAACATAAAGAATCTAGCATAATAGATGTTATTAGGTCTATTAGCTTTGTTACCTAATCTAGTACCCAATTCTAGCATAACATAATTGCTAAAGTTAAAATACCTATCAGAAACAAGCATATAGAGCATATTAACAAGAGATGAAGTTATGGCATCAAAATTACTAATTTTCCCAGAGAAAACCTTGATAAAGGCATCCCCAAGAAAACTCCATTCTTTCCTAAGGCCTTTTCTTTTAATACTCCCTAAACTAGCAGAGTTAAGAGAATAACCTATGGAATCTAACATGATGGATACATCATTATCAGTGTGTGGTGTCATGGCATTGTTCTCAGGCAATTTAAAACATGCTAGTAAATCATCACAGTTAACACAGTGATTTTTACCTTTGAGAGTGAAAGAGATGGTCATATCTATGGAGTTGAACTCAGCAGTTGTCTAAATCTCCTCAACTACTTCACAGTAAATCGTTGGGGCTTCCAGCATTGCATAGCTAAGTTTACAGTTTTTGATGAAGTCCATCATTTTGTGATAATCTGAGTGGGCTTCATTCTTTGCTACCAAAGCTATGAAATTGTTCTTCTCATAGATGAACCCAGATTGAGACATAATTTTTAGTATTGGTGCCATTGTTGTAAGTAGAAATTGCAGAGAATAACTTGAAGGTTTTGCAGAGAGTAAATGGTAAAAGCTTTGAAGTTTCAAGAAAGCGTAAAGAAAAAAAAATGAAAAATCAGAAGGGCTTTTATACTTTCTCAAATTAAAAAGCATAAATAAAAGATTAAACAATAAATATATGTAAGTGAGTTTCAGCCGTTTAAGAATAAACTGTAAGTATTCTAAAAACTACCTTTAAAACAAATACATATAGCTGTATGTATGAGTATCAACAGTTAAGAAAATAGAATCAACGGCTGTAAGACACCTGAATCGACTGATGTGACATTTCAACGGATAAAGTAAATTGTCATCCGTTGAAAAGTACTACAGTTTTATCCGTTGACGGATAAAAATTCCAGAAATGTATATGTCTTTCAACGGATAATGAACATCCGTTGATGGAACAATTTTGACTTTCAACGGATAGGAAATACCCGTTGATGGAATAATATGTGTTAAAAAGTCAAATTTGTTCTAGCAACTAATATATTTCAGGCTTCAATTCAAATTACAATTAGGACATAAATTTTATGAGTAATTAAGCATACCTAGCTCACTTACCAATCTTGTGAATGTTGATTCATCAAGTGGCTTGGTAAATATGTCTTCAATTTGTTGTTCACTTGGAACAAAATGTAGTTCCACTGTACCATTCATGACATGCTCTCTGATGAAGTGGTACTTGATATCAATGTGCTTGGTCTTTGAGTGCTGCACAGGATTCTCTGTTATGGCTATGGCACTTGTGTTGTCACAAAAGATAGGAATTCTATCAACATAAAGTCCATAATCAAGGAGTTGATTCCTCATCCATAACACTTGAGAGCAGCAACTTCCAGCAGCAATGTATTCAGCCTCAGCTGTAGAAGTAGAGACTGAATTTTGCTTTTTGCTAAACCATGATACAAGCTTGTTTCCCAGGAATTGGCAGGAGCCTGTTGTACTTTTCCTGTCTATTTTGCAACCTGCATAGTCTGCATCTGAATAACCAATTAGATCAAAGCCAGATTCTCTAGGATACCAAATACCTAAATTTGGTGTACCCTTGAGATATCTGAAAATCCTCTTGATAGCAATTAAGTGAGACTCCCTAGGATCATCTTGAAATCTAGCACACAGACATGTAGCAAACATTATATCTGGTCTACTGGCAGTTAAATATAAAAGTGAACCAACCATGCCTCTATAACTTGTAATGTCCACAGACCTTTCAGTCTTATTCAATTCAAGTTTGGTGGCAGTGGCCATGGGAGTTTTTGCAGATGAACATTCCATTAAGTCAAACCTTTTTAGAAGATCATGAATATATTTAGTTTGACTAATGAAAATTCCATCACTAACTTGTTTAACTTGTAAACCAAGAAAATAGGTTAGTTCTCCCATCAGGCTCATTTCATACTTACTTTGCATTAGCTTAGCAAACTTTTTGCAAAGTTTATTATCTTTAGAACCAAATATTATGTCATCTACATAAATTTGAACAAGTATACTAGAGCCATTAACATTCCTAAAGAAGAGAGTTTTATCAACAGTACCTCTAGTGAAGTGATTCTCTAAAAGGAATTTTGATAGGGTTTCATACCAGGCTCTAGGTGCTTGCTTCAGTCCATAGAGTGCTTTCAACAGATAATACACATAGTCTGGAAAATTTGGATCTTCAAACCCTGGAGGTTGACTTACATAGACTTCTTCCTCCAATTTCCCATTTAGAAATGCACTCTTGACATCCATTTGATAGACTTTGAAATTGGCATGGGCTGCATAGGCTAGAAAAATTCTGATGGCTTCAAGTCTTGCAACAGGAGCATATGTTTCATCAAAATCTATTCCCTCTTGTTGAGAATAGCCTTTAGCAACCAATCTGGCTTTATTCCTTATGACAATGCCATTTTCATCCATCTTGTTTCTGAATACCCATTTTGTGTCAATAAGACTCTTGTTCTTTGGTTTGGGTACCAGCTTCCAAACTTTGTTTCTCTCAAATTGGTTCAGCTCTTCCTGCATAGCTAATATCCAATCTGGATCCAATAAAGCTTCTTCCACTTTCTTAGGTTCCTCCTTAGATAGAAAACTACTATACAGACATTCATCTTGAGTAGCTTTTCTTGTTTGCACTTTAGATGATGCATCACCAATGATCAGTTCAAAGGGATGATTCTTGGTCCATTTCCTTTGAGGTGGAAGATGTGCTCTAGATGAGGTGGTCTCAGTATTGTCATGATGTGAGACAGAGTGTTGATTAGTTGAAACTCCCCCTGAGTTGTTGGTTCTTTGCAGGGAATTTGGAGTTCTATCAACTGATGATGTAAATCGATTATCCGTTGATGAACTATGATCAACGGATGCTTCATTTTGTACTTCAACGGATGATGCACTATGTCTTTCAACGGATACTGCATTGCCTGTATCAACGAATGCAGAATTTTGTGCATTATCCAAGGGCATATTTTGAATCCCTTTTGAAGTGTCATCTCCATCAATCTCCTCTTCACTATCATCACAATATATCTCAATGTTGTCAAATTTGAGTCTCTCATTGTGTCCCTCATCTGTTAGTCCATCAATCTTTTTATCATCAAACACAACATGCACAGATTCCATAACAATGTTGGTTCTTAGATTGTAGACCCTATAAGATTTTCCAGCTAAGTAACCAACAAATATCCCTTCATCAGCCTTTGCATCAAACTTCCCTTTATGGTCAGATTGATTTCTCAGTATAAAGCATTTACATCCAAAGACATGAAGAAAGTTTAGAGTTGGTTTTCTTCTCTTGAACAACTGATAAGGAGTCATGCCTTTAGTTTGATTGATCAAAGAAATATTCTGAGTGTAGCAGGCACAATTAACAGCTTCAGCCCAGAAATATGTTGGTAACTTTGATTCTTCAAGCATTGTTCTGGCAGCCTCAATCAAAGATCTGTTCTTTCTTTCAACTACCCCATTTTGCTGAGGTGTTCTTGGAGCTGAGAACTCATGCATGATTCCATTTTCTTCACAGAACAGCCTTATTGACAAATTCTTGAACTCAGTTCCATTGTCACTCCTGATATTCCTAACCTTCAAGTCAGGATGATTATTGACTTGCCTGATGTGATTGATAATGATTTCACTTGCTTCATCCTTTGATCCAAGAAAATAGACCCATGAAAACTTTGAGAAATCATCTACAATCACTAAGCAATATCTTTTTCTTGCAATTGACAATACATTGACTGGTCCAAACAAATCCATATGTAGCAGCTATAATGGTTCATCAATTGTTGTTTCAAGCTTCTTTTTGAATGATGCTTTCCTTTGTTTGCCTTTCTGACAAGCATCACACAAACCATCTCTTGAGAATTCAACAAGAGGAATTCCTCTGACTAAGTCCTTTTTGACTAGATCATTCATTGTCTTGAAATTCAAATGGGATAGCTTCTTGTGCCATAGCCAACTTTCAACTGGACTTGCTTTGCTGAAGAGACAAGTAATAGATTCTGCATCTGTAGAGTTGAAGTCAGCTAAGTACACATTTCCTTTTCTAACTCCAGTTAGAATCACTTTGTTGTCTTTCTTACTGGTGACAACACAGACTTCTGAATTGAATGAAATTGTATTCCCTCTATCACATAGTTGACTGATGCTCAGTAAGTTGTGCTTGAGACCATCAACTAATGCAACTTCATCAATGATGACATTCCCTGTTGAAATCAAGCCATATCCCATAGTAAACCTTTTGTTGTCATCTCCAAAGGTTATGCTAGGGCCAGCTCTCTCCTTAAACTCAGTGAGCAGGGAGAAATCTCCTGTCATGTGTCTTGAACATCCACTGTCCAAGTACCATAGATTTCTTCTTTTTCCCTGCACACCATAAAATCAATCAAGTTGATTTTGGAACCCAAGTTTCCTTGGGTCCATTCTTGTTAGCCTTTCTCCCAGACTTCATTCCTCCTGCATCTTTAGACTTAGGTAACTTTGAGTCAACCTTGATCTTAGATGTAGTTGGTTGAGGTGTAGGGTTAGTCACAGAATCATTTAGCACATTTGGAATTTGATAAGGCATGGATTATGCAAGCATGTTATTCCATATTGGCATATTGTATGGCATTTGAGGCATACTAAATGCAGCAAGATAAGGATTGTTAAAATATGGCATGTTTGCAAAATGTGCATAAGGATTCTGTTGAGACATAACAGGCATAGCATGCAGAGGTGATGCAGACATATTAGGCATGGAAGAGGGCACAGGTATGGGAGTTTTCTTAATAGATTTGCAATTAGCAGATAGATGATTAACACTACTACAATGCACACAGCTTTTTCTAGGAGCATACTTATCAGGTGTGTAATTGTTATGTTTGTTAACCCCTACCTTCCCATTTCTATTAGATTTCCTTTTAGTTTCCTTTTTATCCTCAACCACTTTGAGCCTATTCTTTAACTATTCTAAGGTCATGTGTCCTATATTCACCTTACTGAAATCTTTGGATGTGCTTGCTTCTTCTTTGACAAAGTTCTTGGAAGTTGAACCAAACTTTTTGTTGAGTTTCTTTAGATTTTCACTTTTAGAAACATCTGCCTGTTTTAATTGAGGAACCTTCAACGGATGCTCCTTTTCTTCCTTCAACGGATAACTTTCATCATCCGTTGATTCCACATCCGTTGACAGCCCATCAATTAATTCCAGTTTCTTTTTGTTTTTATCCCAGGCAGTCTCACAGAATGATTCAATTCCTTGGACCTTGGAAATTTGAGCACTAACATCCCTAGATGTCTTCCAGGCTTTAATCACCTCTTGCTCTCTCTCTAATTGATTGGAAAGTATTTCTACTTTCTTAACAGATTCAGCTAGTTCATTTTCAACAGATATACAATGTAGCTTAGTTTTCTCTAGGTCAATCAACTTATCTTCTAACACAGCATTTCTATTACTTAAAAACAGATTGTTCTCTTTAATCCTACTATTTTCTTTAGCAAGAGATTTAAGAGACACACGCAAATAATACAATTCAGTAGACATGTCATTAAAAGCATCATTGCACTCTTCTTTAGTAAGCTGTGTTAAATCAGTAGTGATTACCTGGTTGCTTGATGAACTAACTTCATTTTCCTCAGAATCAGCCATGAGAGCCAAGTTGACATATTCCACATCTTCATCCTCTTCTTCTCCATCAGCTACCCAGTCTTTTTCTTGAGTAATGAAAGCCCTCTCCTTTTGCTTGAGCAGATCAAAATATTTCTTTTTGTAATCTACTTGGTCAAATTTCTTCTTTTCAGAAGTTGGCTTTCTGCACTCACTTGCAAAGTGTCCATTTATACCACAATTGAAACACTTGAACTTGGATTTGTCCACCATGTTCTTATGAGGTTTAGTGGCTCTAGTGTTTTTCCTAAATTTCATCTTTGCAAATCTCCTGGACAGAAATGCAAGATGCTCATCAATACCATCAGAGTCATCTTGGCTGGAGTTGTCTTCATTCTCAGCAACTTGCTCCTTACCCTTGCTTGATTCTGATTTGCTTGTGCCATCTTTGGAGTTTGATGTAGATCTCACAGTTTATTGTCTGCATTCTTTCTCATTTTCAGCTACCAAGGCAACTGAACCTCCTTTCTTTCTTCCCTTCTCCAATACCTCATCCTGTTCCAGCTCTAGTTCATAAGTCTTCAAGATTCCATATAATCTTTCAAGAGTGAAGTCCTTATAATCTTGAGAGTTTCTCAAGGAGACAGTCATGGGTTTCCATTCCTTTGGCAAGGATCTTAAAAATTTAAGATTTGAATCCTTCACCTGGTACACTCTACCATACAGCTTCAGTCCATTCAACAGCTTTTGGAATCTATTGAATTTGTCATTTAAAGATTCATTTTCTTCAAAATGAAAATACTCATACTGTTGAATGAGAAGCTGCATTTTGTTTTCTTTTACTTGTTCTGTACCTTCACACAGTAGCTGAACTGTGTCCCAAACCTCTTTGGCAGTTGTGCAATTTATCACATTATCAAACATATCCTTGTCAAGACCATTAAACAAAATGTTCATAGCCTTCTTATCCTTGTGGACTTCTTCTGTGTCTTCCATTGTCCATTCTGCTCTAGGTTTTGGAATGGATTGACCAACAGCAATTGTGGCCGTAGCAACTGTGGCTACTTTGTGGGGAATGTGAGGACCATTCTCAATGCAGTTTACATAACCTTCATCTTGGGAGAGTAGATGAAGGTGCATTTTCACCTTCCAATGGTGATAACTGTCTTTGTCAAGAACTGGGATTTTTACTCCAATATCCTTCTTACTCATCTTTATTAGTTTCCAAGATCTTTAAACTCTTTGTGTGTCAAGAGCTTGCTCTGATACCAATTGTTATTCCTAGTGGACTAACAATGAGATTTACAGAAGGGGGGTTGAATGTAAATCTCAAAACTTTTTCAAGTTTTGAGCAGTTTTAAAGGCTTTGTGTTCAAGATAAACAAGTGTGTGAATTGCTTTAAGCTAATACAGACAGATATATATTCAAGCACTAATGTAAAGAACATAACAGACCTTAAAAACTTTTCTGGTGGATTGTTGTTCCACCAGAGATGGTATTTCAGAAAATCTGTGATTCTAGATGTTGATCACAACTGCGTCCTAGTACAAACTAGATAATTTTTCTCTCAAGATTTTTCTAAACAGCACTGGAAAAATTCTTATCTAATTACTAGCTGCTACTTGGTTTATATATCACCAAGTGTACAAGTGAAGACAAAGATAAAAATACAATAATAAAATAAGTTCTCCACTTGTTTCTTCTCCATATCACTCAAGTACTTTGTTGACTATTGCCTCTTTGTACTAGAGTAGAACGGCTGCTTTTTCTGATGTTCCTGAAATTAGGCTTCCACATTTCAGTTATCTCTGTCAACCCATGTGCCTCTTTCTGCTGTTAGAACTACCACTTATCAACTGCTATTTAACAGAACATCCGTTGAAGCCTTCATCCGTTGATGGCTTTATCCGTTGATGTGTTAGCAGTTGAAGCTCTATCCGTTGAAGCTTTAGAGACATCCGTTGAAGCTTTATTTCTCATCCGTTGAAGGTCTTTAAGATATCCGTTGATACCACTTCATTTATACAAAATTACAAGGCATGAAATATTTACAATTGGCCTTCCTATTTGCATATCTTCTAGTAGTCAACATGACTTATATTTTCTCTCAACTTCTAAGAATTATATCTTAAATACAGAGACTGAAATGTGCTACAACACTAGACTTATTTCTAAGTAAAGCTGCACCATCAACGGATAGCCAAAGTGGTCTTATCCGTTGAGGCTACAAACACTAAACTTCTACTTAAGTGTTTTGTTAAACATATCATCAAACTAATGCACATATATTCCTAACAACTTATCAAGTAATCATTTTGGGTTGTAATAACTTTTAAATTGTGGATTCAAGGACTCGTACTTATTTCAATTTCATCTCTGAGACTATAACGGGTTGTGGTGTGTGTTAGTGTGGGGTCACATCATGAGATTATTTATTATTAATTAAGTTAAGTGATATTGTGGAAAGAAAGACCGTGACGACCCGGATCCCCGACCCCGGATCTGGGGGTGTCACACTGACTTCTCGAAGGACTTATCGACAAGCCTAATTATGACTTCTCGATAAGTCTTGTAGAGATCTCAACATATGTTTAATCATAGAGTTCTCTACAAGTATGAACTGTAGACTTCTGGATAATTTAAAACTAAAATAATTTAATTTAATAAATTATTTTAGTAAAATACTTTTGATATAAAATTATTCTAATTTTATTTGATTTATTCAATAAAAATTGGAAAAATTCAGTCCATTTAGGACAAACCGGGTATCTATTTGACATCTCGACAAGTCACTATCTAGTTCTCGACAAGAGTCAGGACAGTGATATGTCGATATGTACATATTCATTCACATGACTTCTCGATAAGCAAATCCCAATCGTTTATTCCTACTTCTCGACAAGTCACTTATCTTTTTCTATAAATACCCAGACATCTCGACATAACCTCTCTTTATGCTTTCGAGATCTCAATTGACCTAGTTTTTGCAAATCTTAACCGTTCTCTCTCATTTCGAGTTCTTTCTCTCTCAAATTTCTTACCCATTCAAATTCATACACTCACAATGGCTGCAAACAATGTTGGAGGTTTTATCCCAAAGGAGGGAACCAACTACTTGGCTTTCAAAGATGCTAACCAGGCTCCTGATAGCTTCAAATGTTTTGTGAAGTTTCTTTTTGAGTCATATCTTACAGGTGCTCTCATTGCCAATCCTGTATCTGGATGTACTCAATGATTTATGGAACTCTGATTTGGTCAATACTGCAGTGCATGAGGACCAAGCCGTGTCCCTAGTGGTGAACTGCTCAATTCAAGGCAGACAAGTGGAGTTTGATGATATGGATGTCAACAAATTCCTACAGCTAGCATTATGGAAGTACCAAATCAACAGGAGTTAGCTGAGTTTATGGATCTCATAAACTACAGTGAGAAGATCAATATGTCTAGCCTAAACAAGAAGAATCTTAGGGGGAATGGTCATTTCTCTTTGATGTAATTATGAGAGCCTTCACCTGCAGGAAGACCGGGTATGAAAATATATCCAGTATGGTCCAAAAACTTATGTTCTCAATGGCTCATAATGGGAACATAAATGTGGGGCTATTGATCTTGGAAGAACTCAGTACCAGGCTCACCATGCCCTTGAAGAATAGAGGTAAGGAAATTATTTTCCCATATTTATTATGTCTACTTTAAGTCATAAAGTTACATACATACATATGCTTGAAGGTATTGATAGAAACAAAATAGGCAATTATAAGCAAGTGTCCAAGATTTTATTTGGGTCACTCACTACAAATAATAAGGTGGAGGTAGCACTAAATCTCAATAACTTCATGTTAGAAAGATTCAGGACTTACCCCTACCTTATGCCTGACATGAGGTCAAGTGCAGTTTCTAAATTAGTTATAGCCCCTGCACCCGTGGAAGGACAAACACGGGATAACCAATAGGGGCCTTCCACAACTGTGACCACTTCTTTTCTACCATTAGAAGCTAGGGAACCAACTGTTTCATCCTCTCAAAAGGGTGAAGTTAGTAAAAAGAAGAGAAAGCAGGCACCCTTAAATATCATAAGTGAGAGTGGTGAGGATCAAATCCAAATAGAGTCTAACCTGGTCAAGAAGCCAAAAAAGAGAAAGAAAATTGAGCTGACCACTCATGAAGCTATCTTTGTATCCTCCCAAATAGATGTAGTTGTAAAAGAGGGCATTAAACAGACTCTAGGGGCATCTTCTCAACAAGGTATCTCTATTGAATAAAGCATTCTCCCTAGTGCATACAGAGTCTGCACCCCAACTTGGGCACTCTCAAGTTGGTGAAAGAAGAAATATGGTTGGCACGCGCACACACACAGAGCACATCATTTGAAACTCCCTCATTTACTCAGAGGGAGTTTCCAACACTCAGTTCTGATCTTACACATCTTATATCATAAATTTCTTCTTCATATAACGAAAAACTTGAATATTCATCTCAATTTTTGCCAAAATCAAGGGACACGGTTCAAAAAACTGTGCTCACCACCCAGGAAGCATATTTAGATGATGAGAGGCTATAAGCCGGGGTAGACCTTGATGACACCATCAAAACCACTGGGGTTTCATCAGTTTTAACTGAAGACCCTGTGGATGTTACTTTAGCACCTTCATGTGCCAAACAATCTTCACAGATTGACAGGTTTGAGGGTAGTACTCTTGAGGGGGAGATATCTAAATTCCCTCTAATTTAATTAGAGGTTCCTCAAGTAGGGACAACTCCCTTCAAAACTCTAGCTGAAATTGCATTGTCAATTGAAGCTAGGAGTAAAATTGCCAATGATCCAGCTATTGGGTAGGCCAGTATAGCACATTCAAGTGACAGTTCTTTGCAAGAAGAACAAGGGTATGAGACTATGGTACATGATAGTAACCTAGTCAACTCCCCTCCAATTCAAATGAAGGTTCCCACTAGTGGTGAACAACAAACTATCACAACCACAACAACAGCTGTGAGTCCAACTGTGACTCCTGTCACAGGTTTCCCTACTACCTTCAACCCCTCAACCTCACACCAAACAGACATACCTTCTAACTCAAACACCAACCTTCAATCCTCACACCTCCCAGCTCAATGGCTGCAAGATGTCCAAGCCCGACCAACAACTGTTAATGATCTTTTGGTTGAGCAACTTTCAAGACTAGCCAATATTACCCAACAACTCCTTACTAAAGATATGTCAAACTAAGACTATTAAGCAATAATACTTTCTTACAAGGAGGATGTTAAAGATCAACATGAGAAGATTGTAGATGAAGCAGATGGTAGTGTGGATGCATGGCTTTCCAAGGACTTTACCACAACCATGGAGGAGTCCTTATCAAAGTTTAGAGAAGAATATATGACCATTTTGGAAAGCAATGTTAAAGTCCTCACTCCCCAAGAAGTATACGATGTTGTGTCAGAGGTGTATAAAGCACAATTGAAGGCCTTTCATCATATTGGAAGAGCTATGGAAAAAACCCTGGGCAAGCATCAAGCTACAATGAAGAAATTGGTGAATGACAGAATTTATGAGCTGATGCCCACATTTTAAGACATAAAGACCAAGTTCAACAAGTTTTCTGACAAACTCAGGCACTTTCTCTTACACCAGTGGAGGAGGGTATATCTCAGTTGAGACAGTCTTTCATTGCTCTCTATGAAGTGATCCAGAAATAGAAAACTCAGAATAATGACTTAAAGGTCAAACTTGATCAACTGTACAAAGCTAGGTTTGAACCCTCAGCATTGGTCATGGAGGAGGTCAAGAATGTTGTACATAATTCTTTTGGTACTTTGGCAGCATCAAGTTCACAACAACCTCTGTCTACATCAACCAACCTACAAATCCAAAACCTGTAAGCTCAAATCTCCACTCTACAGTCTTTAAATGAATCTTTGTCAACTCAAGTCTCCAAATTGACATCTTTGGTGCACAGTCAACAGTAGGATATAAAGTCCCTAGTAGACTCCCATAAATACCTTCAAATGTAAAATTTTGTATCTTTGGGAGCTATTATGGGAGCCTTAAACATTCATCTTCCAGCATTGCCATAAGCAGTTAGACCTGAACTTCCTGATCCTCTACTCTTACCTTCTACCAAGAATAATGGGGAGATGGAAGCTAGACTGCTAAAATTATCCAGCCAAACCACAGTTCAAACAAGACAAAATGATGTTGGGGTAAAAAGACTACAGAAAGCAACCGAGGGACCCTGCTTAGATAAAGAATTTGATGAATTGCTCAGGGCTCTCAGATTTTCTTTAACCAACAACTTTTTCACCTACAAAAAGGCTTTGGACAAAAATATCAATTTTCTAAGGGTGATAATGGTGACAAGAGAGAACTTCAAAGAGAAGAGGATTGTTGCAAATATAAATGACTCAGGTGTGGATAGATATATGTAGGTGTCTCTTACTTATCTCCAATCTAGAAGACCATTTGAGCTAGACATCCTAATTAACAAGGTTAACAGGGTGATTTCAGAGGACACTCCCTTGCTAAATAAACTCAAGAAGCCTCAAGTTGCTGCTTTTCCAAAAGCATATCTTCAACCTAGCAAGGGAGTGACCTACATTTGTTCATCAACCAAAAGGTGCAAATATTTTATGATTCCAAAGCACTGTGTCATGGGGAACTTGATGCTGGTATAGTAATGGCCCTAGAGACTAATTTGAAAACAAAGAAGATCAAGACTGTAGAAGATGAAGAAAGAATCAAGATATTGGGGAGATATTTGAGAAATCCTGATAACATGTTGCCTAGAGCTCAAATTAACACTAAAGATGACTTGGATGATGATGAGCAGAAGAAGGATTAGCAGAAATCTTTTGGCTCAAATCTAAGTCAGTCTTCTAAAACAACTGGCAGCAAGGTGTATGAGAAGAGAGTGGGAACATAAGAGAGGAAAGATGATGGAAAGAAGAAGATGAGAGATGAGAAGGGGAAATAAAGAAATATAATATCCAGCAAATAAAAATTTCACAAATCCAACCAACTCAGACTTCCAAGCCAAGCCAAACAAACATTCAACCAATCTGATAGGTAATAAAATAAACTTTGATTGCGTAATTAATATCGCATTAATTGTATTGACATTGGGCTGACAATGAAGCCCAGTTAGAAAGGGCCCAAAATCCTAATTATTAATTAATTTCGTAATTAATTAATAAGGGAAAAATCAGCTATTAAGAAGAGTCCCAATAAGGACATAAATCCTAGTAGATTAGCTTCCAAGGGACCTAAAAGGATAAGGAATCAGTTTCCTACCACTTAGGACTCCAAAGTCCATTCTAATTCTGAGATTTGCCCACCAAGTCTCCTAACCCAAGTCCAATTCAAGGACTCCCAACATCTATATAAGGGGCCTCACCCCACCAATCAGAACGACGTTTTAGACTTAGTCCTTGGAGGGCATGAAAGTCACTACGTCCTTGGTGAGCCCTCGCCGCCATAGCCCCGAGGGCAAGTATCACCAAGAACTATGTTTTTTGACTTGATCCTTGGAAATCAACAAGGTACGTAGGCATCTTGTTAAGGCAGATTGAGTCACGAAACACAAGAGCAGTCAAATCGAGCCTCGAAGCTCACGTTCCTTAGTAATAAATACAACAATCATATACCCTAGTTTTTGATCCATAACATTTGGCGCTGTCTGTGGGAAAACACAATAACAATCATGGCGAAAACACGGAGAACTATTAGAGCCCTTGAAGGAGGAACACCAACGGGGATAACCCAAGTGATTTCTTCAACTGTGAAGGTACCTCCTCATTCAACTTATGCAACCATGCAAGGAGAAGCCCAGATAGGGGCAACTGAACCTCAGCCATAAGGGACGATTCCCTCGGCTATTCAAGGTACGAATCCCCAAGTTCAACAACTACATACATCTGTGAATTCTCGACCCATTGGGTGTGAGTATTCAACTATTTTAACTACTAACTCCCCATATGGGATGCCCCTTTACCCCGAGGTTGGAGGAAGCGGACATGCTGGGCGGAGTGAAGCACGAGGGCGATCACCCCCTATATACAAGATGATGGAGTGGCCCCAAGAAGGAGGCGTGCTGACAAAGAGCCGATGGCTGATGGTCGCCAACGTCCTAGGAGCACCCAAGGGATGAATTCCCAAGAAGTGCAGGAAAGGATCAGGGCTCATGAGGCTGAGATTCAAAGCTGAAGCGCGACTTGGAGTCACACCATAACACCAGACCCCCATTACCCCCAAGGGGGAGGAATCCTCCTCCTATCATAGACCTGGATGGTCCAATACAGCGAAGGGCTGTTGTCCCAAGGGCTGATCCAAGCAATCTTCTTCCCCTTGGAGATCCTGATGATCCTACTCCGCCATTCACTGAAGAGATAATGAATGCCCATATCTCAAGGAAGTTCAAGATGCTCACTATCAAAGCTTATGATGGCACGGGAGATCCCGCTAAACATGTCAGGACATTCTCTAATGCACTGTTGCTGCAGCCCGTGAATGATGCTATTAAGTGTCGGGCCTTTCCTCAAACCCTGTCGGGTATGACTCAAAGATGGTATAGTCGTTTCCCCCCGAACTCTATTGGGTCCTTCAGAGAATTAAGTCAGGCTTATATTAAGCAATTCATCAGTGGGAGAGTGCATGAGAAAAGTTCGGCATCTCTCATGAATATTGTGCAGGGGGCGAAGGAATCCTTAAGAGACTACCTGAATCGTTTCACGAAGGAAGCTTTAAAAGTCCCAGACCTTGATGACAAGGTAGCCATGATAGCACTGCAACAGGGAACTAGGGATGAGTTTTTCAAGATGTCCTTGGCCAAACGCCCCCTGAAAGCATGTTGCAGCTCCAGGATAGGGCAGGGAAGTATATCAAGGTGGAAGAGAGTATGAGCAAGACAGTCATGAGCAACGAGCCCGTAGGAGGCAAGAATCAGAAAACTGATCTGGAATATATTGCTAAGGACAAGTATCCTAGAACTGAGGAAAATCCTGACTCAACTCCCAAGAGAGGAGGACCTGGACAAAAATTTACTGAGTATGCTAAGCTGAATGCTCCAAGGAGCCAAATTTTAATGGAAATCGAGATAGATCGAGATATTCGCTGGCCTAAGCCCTTGAAGGCCGACCCTGCCAAGTTAAATAAGAGCAAGTATTGTAGATTTCACAAGGATGTTGGTCATGACACCGATAAGTGTAGGCAACTGAAAGATGAATTTGAGTTTCTTATTAGAAAAGAGAGGTTGAACGAGTATACTAGAGATGGAGGAGATATGAATAACAATGGAAGAAAGAACTTTGAAGATCGTAGGATGGACCAAGACAATCAGGGGCGGAATCCCCAGCCTAGGGGACCGGTGATAAATACAATCTTCAGAGGACCACGACCCCGAGGGCCTGTGATAAACATAATTTTTGGTGGACCAACTGCTGCTGGGTTATCCAAGAACTCCAGGAAAGCATATACTAGAGAGGTTATGCATATTGTTGGAGAAGCCCTAAAGAGGGCCCGGACAGGAGTAACAATGACTTTTGATGATTCTGATCTAGAGGGTGTGAAATTTCCTCATGACGACCCGCTGGTCATAACACCAATAATAGGAAACAGCCCGGTGAAGAGGGTCCTCGTAGATAATGGTGCTTCAGTGGATATTTTGCTCCATGACCCCTTTTAAGGATGGGTTATAATGATTCACAATTAACCCCGACCGATATGCCGATATATGGATTTGCTGGAGTAGAGTACCCCGTAGAAGGGATAATTAAGTTGCCAACAACCATAGGTCAGGAACCAAGGCAAGCAACACAAATGTTGGACTTTGTGGTAGTGAAGGCTAGTTCGACTTACAACGCTATCATGGGAAGAACAGGGATACATGCCTTCAAGGCAATCCCTTCTTCCTACCATTCAGTTATGAAGTTTCCCACCCGGGATGGGATTGGAGAAGAGAGAGGAGATCAAAAAATGGCTAGAAGTTGCTATGTGGCCTCACTGAGGGCAGATGGAGTTGGGGGGGCAGGTTCTGCCTATTGAAGATCTGGATATTCAAGAGAATGATGAGAAAAGAGGGAAGCCAGCAGAAGACTTGGTTTCGATTCCTTTAGCTCCCGAAGATCCTGAGAAGGTGACTTTCGTTGGAGCCACACTAGAGGAGCCCCTTAGAGGGAAGTTGATGAAATTTTTGCAAGAAAATAGTGATGTGTTTGCTTGGACAACAGCTGATATGCCAGGCATAGACCCGGAACTGATTACTCACAAGCTGAATGTGGATCCAAATCGGAAGACAGTGAAGCAAAAGAAAAAAAAGTTTTTCTCCAGAGAGGCAAGAAGCTATAAAATAGGAAGTAGAGAAGCTCTTAGAGGCTGGTTTTATCGAGGAGATACAATTTCCTGAATGGTTAGCAAACCCTGTAATGGTGAAGAAGGCCAATGGAAAATGGAGGATGTGTGTGGACTTCACTGATCTGAACGACGCATGCCCTAAGGACTGTTTCCCATTGCCAAGGATAGATACTTTGATAGATGCCACTGCTGGGCTTGAGATTCTGAGCTTCATGGATGGATTTAGTGGATACAATCAGATCAAGATGCACAAGGATGATGTTAGGTCACACACACACTGTAGAGGGGGTGAATACAGTGTATAGTACACTCAAATCGAACTTTAAGAACTTAAGTAACAGAAAACAAACTTTATTGAAATAATAAACTCTGTTACAGTATGGAACTGTTACCTCTCAGTGATGAACAAATATCACGAGAGCTGCTAGGGTTACAATGAATAATCTTTTCTAATAATGATAACACTTATAGTGTAAACCCTATGTCTGTGTTTATATACTACACAGTTATAAGATAATCGCTAATCGATATGGAATATAATTCTGCTTCCTAAAATATATCAATCAGATATCTTTTCTTCCAAGTATTCCATTCTTCACGGAATTCCTTCTTCATGCATATCTCTTCTTATGTTTATCTCGATCTTCTTTCCTTTAATCAGCTACTGTCCTTATCTGATTATCCTTCAGCACTTAAGTTCTGATATCTATCTTCTGATGATTATCTGATAATATAAGTACTGATATCCTTAAGTCCTGACTTCCAGTATAAGTACTGATCAACAGTTAAGTACTGATTTATCTTGTTCACGTAAGATCCGAAAGCTAAACATAAAACATATTAGCCATGACATTATCAAATATATCTAACAATCTCCCCCAACTTGTAAATTAACAAAATATACAAGTTTAACAGATATTTGATGATGTCAAAAACATTAAGTACAAATGCATGAGAATTAGACTAGATAACTACAACTTACAGTCCTTAAAGTTTTTACCAATTTCAGCTTCTGATAACAACTTCAATCTGTATAAATATCAGAATTTAAGCAGTTGTAGATCTTCGACTTGGGTTCTTCATTTTCTGATCTCTCTGATGTCAGGAGTTGTTCTGAGATAGTTCTTCAACAAACATTTTTCAGCATATCTTAGTTCATCAATCATTCTCCTTTTAACACCTTTAAGCTCTGCAGTATCTTCACCAGTTTGAAAGATTGCAGCTCTGAGATCATTAATCTTTGCTTTTCTCAACTCCTGATCTAATCTTATGACATAAGCTTTGTCAGACTCAAGATTGAATTCAAGTCCCTTAATACCAAGATACGTTCTGATCTGCGCAGTATTAGGCTTCATATCAACAATATCACCATTGTGATCTCTGTACTTTGGAACATATATGCTGTCAGACTTAACAGAATAAAGCCTTTTCTGTCTCTGAATCTGTTCTTTTAAGTAGTTTGCAGCAGTCTCTGTTATTCTGTCATCCACTTGAAGTAAGAAAAGTACATGCTCCAATTCTTCAAAATACTTCAAAGGAATGGCATTTTGTCTTATATGATAAACCCTACCATCTGTCATGAAATACAACATGATGTATTCTTTCAAGTAGGTATGGTAAACCATCTGTACAGATTCCAGTTGATTCAATCTCTCAGGAGTTGCTCCAATACCTGGTTCACTCAAAGAAGTTGGATCATTGGTAGTTTGTGTACTCTTCTTTCATCAGCACTTCCCAATCCAGTTTTATCTCTAGCTTCCTTTCCAGTAACTACTCTTGCTTCAAAACCACTTGCAGTAGTCTTCAAAGATTGAGTCTGTTTTGCTTTAGTGAATCCTAGTAGGAGTGTCTTTGATCTATTTTCTGATATCAAGTTAACTTGAGCTCTGTCAGAGGTTATTTGCTTCTTCTGAATATCAGAACTTACAATTTCTTGACTCTGAACAACTTGAGCCATGTCAGAGGTTGTTTTAAGAATTTTCTTGAAGTCAGAGCAAGATCATCTTTTCCATCAGCAATTTCTTCTTCCTCAGGAGGTACATAAGCCTTGATAGGTTCACCAACCTTTTCTTTACCCTTGGATCTTGGATCTATCTGTGGTTATGATCTAGCCAATGTTGCTTCAGTATGTGTCCTTTCTTTGATCACAATGCCTTTAGGTTTTGGAAGTGACTTTTTACCAGAAGCTTCAGATTTAGATGTGACTTTCTCTGATTTAAGTCTAGCTTCTTCTTCCTTTAAACTTTCCAAGTCCATTCCTGGATTTTCTTGAAGAAATAACTGTCTTGACATTTCCTCATCAAGATCTAGAAGTTCATCAGAACTTATCCTTTTACCAGCAGCAGAACTTATTCTTTTCCCAGTATCAGAACTTGTTCTGTGACTAGCTTGTCTTGATGTAAACCTTCTACCTTGACTATGACCACTAACCATTCCAGAGTTTCCTTGGTCATCTTTTCCATCATCCTTTCCTTGCAGTGTCTTGTTGGTTTTGCATTTGGACTTAATTACCTTCTCCCCCTTTTTGGCATCAGCAGGTAGTAAAAGAGAGATAAGTAGTTCCACTGAGGTCTGGATTTCAGTAAGTTGCGATTGCTGAGAAGCTTGATTTGTCATAATTTGATCAATCTGAGCTTGTTGTTTCTCTTGAGTTTTCTCAATATAAGCAATCCTGTCAATGGTAGGTTGAAAGAACTTTTTCTTATCAATTTTCCAAACTTGTTCCTGTTTGATAAAGTTCTCTTGAATCTTGTGTAGCTCTGCATGAGTAGTTGAATGAAGACCTTGTAGATGTTTAGTACTCAATGCAGTGACTCTAAGCTGGGTTTTAAAATCATCAGAATTTAACATTTCATCAGCTTTAGTCAAGTGCTCAGCAAGATGTAAAGCATTTGGAACACATAAAACTGAGTTCCATTCCTTAGTCCACTCCTGACCTGCAGGAGTTTCACTCCAAGGCACTAGTGCATCCCTGATAACAAACTCCTTTACCAGTTCAGACTTAGGAAGAGTCGGTGGAGGAGTATGTCCTGAAGGACCTGCTTCATCAGCATCTACAGTTGTAGCAGCTTCACCAGTATCTCCAACATTTGCAGCATCAGAACTTAAAGAATCAGTATCTTATGATAAGATAACAGTGTGAGTAGCAATGGAGGCTTCAGCATCCTCTAATTGCTGATCTGATACTAAGTTCTGATCAACAGCCATATCCTGATACTCACCTAAAATCTGATCATCAGCATCTTGATGCAGAGAAGGTGTTGTTGATAACTCTGGAGTTTGAACAGCATCAGTAACAGGTGTTGTGGAAGGATTATTTGCTGTTGGAGCTTCTAAGAAAAGTATTTCAGGCACAACCAGGTTCTGAATATCAATTTCAGCACTTGTGCCTGGATCAACAAGAGACACAGATGGTGAGTTAGCCTTGTCAGATACAGCTTCCTTAGATGGAGTTGATGGAGAAGAAGTGACTGGAGCAAATTCCCTGTCTTGTGAGATCAGAGATTCCTGATCCCCTTCCTTAGCTGCTTCCTCCTCATCATCTGAAATTGGCCTTTGTGCCCTCTGTTTCTTGTACTTCCTTGTTGATTTGAATTCCTTGGGAGTTTCAGGAACTACCATTCGTCTAAGCCTCTTGAGAAGCCTAGAACCCCCAATTGCAGAATCCTTCTGAGAAGTTGCTTTCTCAGCTTCATCTACCACAGGTTCTGAAGAAGGAATCTGATCCTCAGAATCTGATTCATCTCTCAAAGTAATTCTCCTCCTCTTTTGAGGTGTTTGAGGAACAGTCTTTGTTCTCTTTGGCTTAGAGGATGTAGGCTTCACAGTAGGTGCTGAAGAAGAAGGTTGAGCAGTCTGTGAAGTGGAGAGATAGGATTTGAGATAAGTTCTGAGGGTAGGTTGAGTAGAATGAGAGGTAGGTACTGAGGTTGATGGATTTTGGGTAGTTGGAGGTGGTTGGACATCAGAGTAAACAGATCTATAAGTATCAGGATCAGCATTTACCAGGATCTGTTTTACAGACTTAGGAATCTGTAATGGTCTAACCACTTTCTTCTTAGTATCAGCATTTACCAGGTCATTAAAGTATCATTTTGCAACCTTAAAAGGTGGGGTTTGAGTGCTGACTAAATGAGGTTCATCAGTACAGTAAGTGTAAATAAGTTGACAGAATCTAGCAAAATAAACAACATCTCGATCCTCTGTCATCCTATCCCCAATAAAACCAATTAAAGCAGTTGCAAAATCAAAATGAGTTTGATTGAGAATTGCATACCCGATGTGCTGACTCATAATTGGGATAGCATCAAAGTTTGAACATTTGTTCCCAAAAGCTTTGGTGATGCAATCAAAGAAGAAACTCCATTCTCTTCTGATATTAGCCCGTTTTAACTGTCCAAGTTTCGTCAGACTCTTTTCATATCCCAATTCAGCCATTAACTCCCGAAGGGCTGAGTCCTCTGGAATTGAGAAAGTACAATCTTCTGGAAGATGTAAAGCCCTGCGTACTGTACCAGGAGTGACTACAAAGGATGAATCATCCACTTGGAAGATAATACTGGGAGTTCCACGTTTACCACCATCATCAAAAACTCCAGTCCTCCAGAACCTCAGAACTTGTTGACTTGAAAATAATTCAGGCTGAGTTAAGGCGTACCCAACCTCACTATGTGCAAGAAGATCTTGCACAAAGTGCAATTCAGATGGAGCTTCAGCATGATCAAGAATTGCAGCATAGTTTTTTGGAACAAACTTTGCTCCATCAATGATTAAATCCTTTGGTGCCATGTGAAAAAATATTGAAATTCAAGTATGCCTGTTAGGTGTTTGAGATAATGTCTGTATGAAAAACCAATGTGAGAAAGAAGGAGAAAGAGAGTAAAAGTAAGGAGAGAGATAAAGTATAAAGAAAATAAAAGATTAAAGAAATCTTCTCTCTGTTGTACTTATACTCTGAAAAAAATGTTACCGTTGGACACCTGTCAGGCATGCAGTAATAACGGTCAGTTACTGGGCTCGAGAAAATAGGAATCATTACTTACCCAGTTGCCTTGTTTCAAGGAAAAACCGTTCCATTTATCAAGAGAAACAGTTTTAATTCAAAATTTAAACCATTAGCACTGATTGAATTATTTTTCACTGCATCATTGAAATTCTGAAAATACATCACATGAAAATGACCAAGATAAATTAGATATATAAGTGCTGAAAATGAATCAGAACTTAATATAAAACAAAAGTTATATGGTCATCAGAATATCAATCAGGATTTATCAATACAAGATAAAATAACTCAGAGACAAAATCTTGAAGTAAAAACAACTTTCATTAATATATCAAGACAATACATTTATGAAATGGAAATTACATCAGTACTTATACAAGATTTTCTCTAAGCTCCTAATCCTAACATCAACAGCTTTAGTCCTAGCTAAGAAGCCTGACAAAGCTGAGGATGAAGAAGAACAGGAAGAAGACAAGATAAAGTCATCTTCCTCTTCCTATCTTCGACGAACAAGATGGCGAGTCGTATGATTCGCTCTTGCTGATGGATAGCTTCCCGCCTTTCCTCCTCCAATCGCTCCAGATGGCGATGGTAATCCATATAGAAGAATAGAAGGTGAGTCAGCACCTCCTGTGGGACAGAATCCCAGATCTCCTCAGGAATGGCTGTTACATGCCACTCCTGCTGCCACTCGGCACAACTTAGCTCCATAGTGAAGGTTTGGTTGTTCAAAAACATGTTGTATCGAACCATTGTGTTTTTAATAGAAGAAGGAGGATAAGTGTGTGAGAAGAATGTGATGGAAAGACTGATGTGAAGTGGTTGCTTATATAGGCAAGAGAATGCCAAGAGACGCAAAGATATTTAATGCTGACAGGTAGAATTAATTCTACTTCGTCTCCCTAGACTTTGAAAAAGAATAACAGTCATTGGAAAGAGGAATCATGGTCTAGACTGCACAAGACACAAGAAACAGTGGACTGTTCAAGTACAAATACCATTAATCCTAATCATAGTGACTATTAATCTTCCACTTCAACATATTCTAGTTCGAACTGAGACTGTTATCAAATTTTATTCACAGATAAGCCAAGTAAAGGATTAGACTGAGAAATCAGAACTTAGACCTATACCAGAACTTAACAGTCATCAGAACATAATTTCTTAACTCGAAAAAGGAATGCCTATCTTAGTAAATACTCATACAAGTTCTGAGTTATGGACGTCAGAACTTAATCATCAGAACGTGTAACTTAGAACTTGTCCTCAGAATTTATGCAATAATGACACAATGACTGTTTATCTAAAATAACATAGACCACCACAGAAATTTTCATCATTCAGATGGAGTGATTAGTGTGTGCATTAAGCTAAAAACAGACAAAGAGTAAAGTCTGATTCACTTTAGTACATCTTAGAAATAAGGCATAACTAAAATTTTGCTAAAGATCTGTCATTGTCCTGAAACCTACTGATGAATGAGTTCATGCTTGAGTCCATCTCAACTGTTTTGTGCTAATTTTATGCATCTTTTGCAATTCTATTTTACAGTGGCTTCTCAGTGTAAGTGAGTCACGACTGTTTATTAGAATTTATGCTATGTTCAGAGTATTTCTCCAGTAATCATAGAGTGTGAAAAGTCTCCAAGAAAATATTTTTTCTTTTCTAATGCATATTTACTTAATACCAGCAATGCACTTGGGTCGTCCCTTCCACATTGTTACTCTAGATCTCAAAGGAGTACCTGATTTTATTCTTTGATCTTTTTGCTTTTTCTTTTGATAAGTGAGGTTTATCAGCACTTAGTACATTCAGCAGTTTTACTAGTATCAGAACTTAACAGATGAGTAGCATTATTCTAATTTGTGACTTAGTAATAAGATATACAAAGTAAACTTAACTAAGCTCAATTATCAGAATTTGCTAGTGTCATAAGATTTCCACTGAAATAATTACTTCTTCCATGGAATCATTTGTTTATTGAAGACTACTAGGTCAGTATCTAGCACAGTTATCCTCATAGGATTGAATAGGTACTAGAACAAACATATCGCTTATCAGAGTTTAGAAACATATATCAGACAACAGTCAGTACTTAAAGACATTTATCAATTAAGCACAGAATATATAATGAGATTAATTCTGTAAATACTGAGCATAAAGTCTGATAACACAGAACAAGTCTAAGCAGATTTAGAGAAAGAACCTGAAACCATTCCAAGTTCATTTACCAATCTTGTAAAAGTAGCTTCACATAATGGTTTTGTGAAGATATCTACCAATTGTTGATCTGTGGGAACAAAATGCAATTCCACTGTACCTTCATCCACATGTTCCCTGATGAAGTGGTACCTGATGCTGATGTGCTTTGTCATTGAGTGTTGAACTGGATTACCTGTCATAGCAATAGCACTTTGATTATCACAGTAAATAGGGATTTTGAAATATGTTAACCCATAATCCAGTAACTGATTCTTCATCCAAAGAATCTGTGCACAACAGCTTCCTGCAGCAATATACTCTGCTTCTGCAGTTGATGTGGAAATTGACTTTTGTTTCTTGTTGTACCAAGAAACCAATCTGCCTCTAAGAAATTGGCAGCTTCCACTTGTGCTTTTTCTGTCAATTTTGCAACCTGCAAAATCTGCATCTAAGTAACCTATTAGTTTAAAATCTGATTCTCTAGGATACCATAATCCCAGAGCAGCTGTTCCTTTAAGATACTTAAAGATTCTTTTTACAGCTGTTAAGTGAGGTTCTCTTGGATCTGCTTGAAATCTTGCACAAAGACAGGTAGCATACATGATATCAGGTCTACTAGCAGTTAGATAGAGTAGAGAGCCAATCATACCTCTGTAGTCAGTAATATCTACTGATTTACAGGTATCCTTATCCAGTTTTGTCGCAGTGGCCATTGGAGTGGATGCACTTGAACAATCTTGCATTCCAAATTTCTTTAGCAAGTTTCTGGTGTACTTGGTTTGACAAATAAAAGTGCCTTCCTCATTCTGCTTGACTTGAAGGCCCAGAAAATAGCTAAGTTCCCCCATCATACTCATCTGATATCTTGACTGCATTAGTTTGGCAAACTTCTTGCAAAGTTTGTCATTTGTAGATCCAAAAATGATATTATCAATATAAATCTGGACCAGAAGTAAGTCCTTTCCATGGTTGAGGTAGAACAGTGTTTTGTCTATTGTCCCTCTGTTGAATCCACTTTCCAGAAGAAACTGAGCTAAAGTCTCATACCATGCTCTAGGAGCCTGCTTAAGTCCATAAAGTGCTTTATCAAGCCTGTAGACATAATCTGGATGTTTGGTATCTACAAAACCTGGAGGTTGTTCAACATATACCTCTTCCTCCAATTCTCCATTGAGAAAAGCACTTTTTACATCCATTTGAAAGACAGTAAACTTTTTGTGAGCAGCATAAGCCAAAAATATCCTTATGGCTTCTAACCTAGCAACTGGTGCAAATGTTTCATCATAATCAATTCCCTCATGTTGAGAATATCCTTTTGCAACCAGCCTTGCCTTATTCCTTGTAATTATGCCATCACTGTCAGTTTTTTTTCTGAATACCCACTTTGTACCAACAACAGACCTATTCTTTGGTCTTGGCACTAGGGTCCAGACTTTGTTTCTTTCAAATTCATTCAACTCTTCCTGCATTGCTTGCACCCAGTCAGCATCTTGAAGAACTTCTTCCACTTTCTTTGGCTCAGTCTGAGAGAGAAAAGAATTGTAAAGACACTCATTTGAAGTACCTATTCTAGTTCTGACACCTGCATCAGGATTTCCAATTATCAAATCAGGTGTATGTGATTTTGTCCACTTCCTTGCAGATGGAAGGTTTTCTCTAGAACTGGATACTCCCCCACGATCCATGCTATCTTCATTTTCATTTTTTGATGCTCCCCCTGAAACTATGCTCTCTGAGTTGGATTCTTCAGTATTTAGATTTTCAGCGCTATCAGAACTTGGCTTATCAGAACTTGGCTTATCAGAACTTGACGAATCAGAACTTGAAGAGCCAGATGCATGTTCTGATGTTTCTTGAGATGTGGTAGAATCTTGAGTATGCTCCCCCTGCATAGGTGCATCTTCCTTTAACGTAGTCACCACAGTTTCAATAACATCAGAGTTTAATCCATCATAGTTTGCAGTATCAGGACTTAGACTGTCAGGATTTTCAGTATCAGAATATGAGTCTTCATTTTCAAATCTCAGCTGATCATGGTCAATGAAATCTTTAAGACCAGTGATCTTCTTGTCATCAAAAGAGACATTGATAGATTCCATGACCACTTTTGTTCTCAAATTATAGACTCTGAAGGCTTTTGTGGAAAGTGGATATCCAACAAAGATTCCTTCATCAGCTTTTAGATCAAACTTTGATAGCTGTTCAGGATGAGTCTTGAGAACAAAACACTTGTATCCAAATACATGAAAATATTTCAGATTTGGCTTCTTTTTCTTCACCATCTCATATGGTGTTTTTCCATGCTTGTTAATGAGTGTTGCATTTTGAGTAAAACAAGCAGTCTGCACAGCTTCAGCCCAGAAATAGGTTGGAAGCTTTGCTTCTTCAAGCATTGTACGTGCAGCTTCAATGAGAGTTCTATTCTTCCGTTCAACAACTCCATTTTGCTGTGGAGTTCCAGGAGCAGAAAATTCCTGCTTTATTCCATGGCTTTTGCAGAACTCTTCCATTATCAAATTCTTGAACTCAGTGCCATTATCACTCCTTAAAATTTTCACAGAATCTTTGACCATTTTATCCAGCTATTTGACATGATCAATCAAGATAGATGCAGTTTCACTTTTTGTGTGCAAGAAATACACCCATGTGTATCTGGTGAACTCATCCACTATGACCAACGCATACTTCTTCTTTGCAATAGACATGACATTTACTGGACCAAATAGATCAACATTTATAAGATGATAAGGCTCAAGAATTGATGAATCAGTCTTGCTCTTGAATGAAGATTTTCTTTATTTAGCTTTCTGACATGAATCACAAAGACCATCAGGAGCAAATACTGTGTTTGGCAATCCTCTCACAAGATCTTTCTTGACCAGTTCATTTATATTGTTGAAATTTAAATGAGAGAGTTTCTTATGCCAATTCCAGCTTTCTTCAATTGATGCTCTACTTAACAGACAGATTGCAGAACCATCAGTACTTGTTGAAAGCTTAGCTTCATAAATGTTACCACGTCTGTATCCTTTCAGAACAACTTTGCCTTTAGATTTACTCACAATTTCACAGTGTTCTTCAAAGAAGTCAACATGATAACCTCTGTCACAGATTTGACTTATACTCAGTAGGTTGTGTTTAAGTCTTGAGACCAGAGCTACTTGTTTAATTATGACATTTCCAAGATTGATATTGCCATATCCCAATGTTTTTCTAATGTTGCCATCTCCATAAGAAACACTTGGGCCAGCTTTCTCCACAAAGTCTGATAGCAGGGCCTTATTTCCAGTCATATGTCCTGAACATCCACTGTCCAGAATTAGAATATTTTTCCTGTTGCCCTGCAATCACAAAGACCACTAATTATTAGTTTTAAGGACCCAGACTTGCTTGGATCCTTTGGCCTTATTAAGTTTGTTAACATTTGCAGCGGATTTAGCATCAGAGTTTATGTTAACATTTTTCTTATCAGAACTTACACTATCAGACTTTGAATCAGAATTTACACTAGAAGGAACAATGGAAACTTTCTTCAAAGAAGGTTTTATTTGATAATAATCATAGTACAAACTATGATATTCCTTACAAGTATAAATGGAATGCCATAAACTACCACAATGAAAATAAGGATTTTGTGGTTTGTATCTAACAGACTGACTCTTAACTCCTGATTTTGAAGGTAAGGAGTTAATATTTTTATTCTTCCTGCAAAAAGAAGCCAGATGGTTAGAACTTCCACAGTTATGACATGTTTTCTTAGGAGCATCAGGAACAGGTTTATAATCATTGCTTTTATTCACACCTTCCTTTCCATTCCTATTTTTCCTAGGTGATTTTACCTTGTTTGCATTCTTGACATCTTTCAGCTTATGCTTAAGCTGCTTCTTTGTCATTAAGCCTATGTTCACTTCAGCTGTCTTTTCCTGTTTTAGTTTGTCAGAAGTTAATTCCTCTTTAACTTCTGATTTCTCATTTTCAGACTTTACAGTTACAAACTTAACAGGTTTAAACTTTGGCTTTTGCTTAACAACAGGCTTAATTTCTTCAGTTCCTTTATCATTCTTATCTTCTCCATAACCTAAGCCCTCTTTCCAGTTTCCACTACTTAGCAAATTTTGAGTTGTTTTGCCAGAGTTAGTCCAAGTCCTGATAATCTCTCTTTCCTTTTCTAACTCAGTTTTTAGAGATTCATTTAATTTTAGCACTTCATTCCTAACATAAAAAGCATCATCTCTATCCTTCTGAGTTTGATGGAACATGACTAACTCTTTTTCTAAGAAATCATTCCTTTTCTTAAATGCAAGATTTTCAGAAGTTAATCTTTCACATGTTAAAGTTTGGTCTCTATAGCTAACAAACATGGTTTTAAGATATCTTCTCAACTCATTAATATCATCAGTATGAAAAGCATAAGTAGTCTGAGGTACCTTTATTTCAGCAGCTTCAGAACTGCTCTCAGCACTTTCTTTATCAGCATTTGCCATCAATGCATAGTTCTCCTCACTTTCAGAGTCTGAGGTGTCTGTCCAGCTTTTCTGCTTTGTGACAAGAGCCTTGCCTCTGTCACCCTTTACCTTCTTGCATTCAGGAGATATGTGGCCTTTCTCACCACAATTATAGCATTTAACATTGGTGTAATCTCCTCTGTCAAACTTTCCTCCTCTGCCTTCAGATCTTCTGAAATTCTTCTTGTCAGAACTTATGCTTTTCCTGGAAAACTTCTTTCCCTTCCTGAACTTCCTGTATGCAATCTTTGTGATTCCTTTCACCATAAGAGCACACAGCTTCATCATCTCCTCATCAGCATCAGTCTCAGGCAAGCTTTCAGAATCTGAGTCATCATCACTCTCAGAACTTGATGACTCAGTATCAGACTTTATGAAAAGAGCTTTACCCTTGTCTTTCTTTGAGGAAGCTGCTTTGGGGAATTCTTCTTCAGCCTTAAGAGCAACTGTCCTTGACTTTCCTCCTTTCCTCTTGCTTCTTTGTTCCATCTCCAGCTCATGAGTCTTGAGCATTCCATAGATTTCGTCAAGAGTTGTTTCATCAAGATTGTAGTTGTCTCTTATTGTCGTTGCCTTCAAATCCCAACATTCAGGAAGAGCTAACAGGAACTTAAGGTTTGAATCTTCAAGATCATACTCTTTATCAACCAATGACAAATTATTCAAAAGTTTGACAAATCTATCATATAAATCATTCAATGACTCATTAGTCTTTGAGTCAAAGTGTTCATACTCTTGAGTGAGTATTGTCTTCCTGTTCTTTTTAATTGTGTCAGTTCCCTGACACCTTGTTTCGAGAGCATCCCATATCTCCTTAGCAGTCTTGCAGTTGATTATCCTGTTTGACATTACATTATCAATGGCACTATGCAGTAAGTGTCGTACCTTAGCATCCTTAGCAATTGATGCTATGTCATCAGCAGTATAATCACTCTTCTCCTTTGGTACGATCTTTGCTGCTTCATCTGCAACTGCAACAGCGAGTTTGGTTGGTTTGTGAGGACCTTCCTTGATTCTATCAAGGTATTCTGGATCTGTTGCTTCCAGGAACATGGTCATCCTTACCTTCCATATGGGATATTCAGATGGTCTCAGTATGGGGACTCTGATGGTCTCATACCGACTCTGAATTTGTGTCTTTGGTGGTTCCTCAGTTGTGGTAGGCTTAGTTGGAGTTTCTGTGTCTGACATGATTGTGTTTGGATCTTTAACTGTATGTATGTTAACGGATAGGCTCTGATACCAATTGTTAGGTCACACACACACTGTAGAGGGGGTGAATACAGTGTATAGTACACTCAAATCGAACTTTAAGAACTTAAGTAACAGAAAACAAACTTTATTGAAACAATAAACTCTGTTACAGTATGGAACTGTTACCGAACAAATATCACGAGAGCTGCTAGGGTTACAATGAATAATCTTTTCTAATAATGATAACACTTATAGTGCAAACCCTATGTCTGTGTTTATATACTACACAGTTACAAGATAATCGCTAATCGATATGGAATATAATTCTGCTTCCTAAAATATATCAATCAGATATCTTTTCTTCCAAGTATTCCATTCTTCACGGAATTCTTTCTTCATGCATATCTCTTCTTATGTTTATCTCGATCTTCTTTCCTTTAATCAGCACTGTCCTTATCTGATTGTCCTTCAGCACTTAAGTTCTGATATCTATCTTCTGATGATTATCTCCTGATAATATAAGTACTGATATCCTTAAGTCCTGACTTCCAGCATAAGTACTGATCAACAGTTAAGTACTGATTTATCCTGTTCACGTAAGATCTGAAAGCTAAACATAAAACATATTAGCCATGACATTATCAAATATATCTAACAGATGACATCCCAAAGGTATCATTCATCACTGACTTTGGTGTTTATTGTTATCTTGTTATGGCATTTGGTCTCAAGAATACAGGAGCCACCTATCAAAGGTTGGTAAATAAAATTTTTAAGGATCTTATTGGCAAGACCATGGAAGTTTATGTTGATGACATGTTAGTCAAGAGTCTAGTGAAGACTGACTATATAACCCATTTAAGGGAAGCTTTTGAGGTCCTGAGATATCATAAGATGATGTTCAATCCTACGAAGTGTGCTTTCGGAGTAGGGTCTGGAAAGTTTTTGGGATTGGCGGTCTCCAAGAGAGGAATTGAGGCCAATCCCGATAAAATAAAGGCAATCCTGGACATGGAGCCACCAAAAAACTATCAAAGATATTCAAAAGCTCACTGTAAGGGTTGTTGCGTTGGGACGATTCATCTCCAAGTCTGGAGACAAGTGTTTGTCATTCTTCAAGTCCTTAAAGAAGGTTAAGGATTTTGTATGGAGTGAGGAAAGCCAGAAGACATTCGAGCAATTAAAGAAATATATGGCCCAGGCCCCGTTGTTGGCCAAGCCAGCTTTGAATGAAGTCTTGTACTTGTACTTGGCCGTTTCAGAGAGTGCCTTGAGCGTTGTATTGGTTAAGGAGGAACTGAAAATCCAGAAACCCGTATACTATGTCAGCAAAATTCTGCATGGAGCAGAGTTGAATTATTCAACTATTGAGAAGTTTGCTTTAGCCTTGGTAATGGCTTCAAGAAAGTTGCGTCCTTACTTCCAGGTTCATAAGATTAAGGTGCTAACAAACCAACCCCTGAGAAGTATCATTCACAGTCCCAAGGCTAGTGGGAGGTTGATGAAGTGGGCAATAGAGCTGGGAGAATTCGACATCAAGTATAAGCCATGAACGGCAATAAAAGCCCAGGCATTGGCTGACTTCGTGGTGAAATGTACCATACCCAACCAAGAAGCCGGGGGGCAGGAAGATAATATACCTCAAGACAAGGAGGTTAATAAGGGGGACAAAGAAAAGGATGATAAGGAGAAGGAATATTGGGTCCTCTATTTTGATGGAGCATCAAAAACAAATTCAAGTGGAGCAGGTTTGGTTTTACAAAGCCCTGATGGGTTCTTAATTGAGTATGCAATGGAGTTAGATTTCCTGACCACAAACAACGAGGCAGAATATGAAGCTCTGATAGCTGGCCTCGGCCTAGCAGGGACAATGAGAGTCAAGAACTTGAAGGTCTGTGGAGACTCGAAGTTGTTCATATCCCAAGTGAAGGGAGAGTTTGAGGCAAGGGATGATACGATGGCTAAGTATGTCCGCCTAGTAAGGGTTGTGATAACTCAATTCGATGAATGCCATGTTGAGCACATTCCAAGGGAGGAAAATGATAAGGCAGATGCATTATCAAAGTTTGCTTCATCTGAGATAGAGGAAAGTTCGGGAAGTTTATACTTCCGCGTTCTGAAGACACGGAGCATTGATGTTAAGCTTGTAGCTCCTATAGGTCTGGGGACGTCACGGATAGATCCCATTAAGACCCATATTCAAACCGATTGGTTGCTAAATAATGCTACTGAAGCACGGAAGTTGGTTGTTCGAGCACTAAGATACTCCTTGATAGATGGGATTTTATATAAAAGATCTTATGTAGTTCCTTACTTAAGATGTCTCAGGCCCGATGAGGCACGCTTGGCTCTTGAAGAAGTGCATTAAGGTATATGCGGGCAATACTTGGGGGGCAGAGCACTAGCTCACAAGATAACCCATTTAGCCTTCTATTGGCCAGAAATAATGGCTGATGCCAAAGAGTATGTGAAGAAGTGTGACCGCTGTCAGAAGCATGCACCTGTCGTTAGACAACCCCCCGAGATGCTGACCTCCATCAACTCACCCATCCCATTTGCTATTTGGGGAATGGATATACTTGGGCCTTTCTCCATGGCCATGGCACACAGGAAGTTCCTGATTGTAGCCACTGATCATTTTACTAAGTGGATTGAAGCCAAGCCTTTGGCCAAAATCACAACCGAACAGGTTGCACAATTCTTGTGGAAAAATATCATGTACCGATATGGAATCCCACGCATTCTTGTCACGGATAATGGGAAATAATTTGATAATATAGAGCATCAACGAAGAGCCTCCCTCTATTTTAATAAAATGGTTAAAGAAAGGTTCTTTTACCAAAGAGGCTTGATCTTAAGAAAGATTGAGGCTTCAGGAGTTGAAGAGAAAGAAATGCTAATCCCTAACTGGGAAAGACCGTATAAGGTCAAGAAAACATGAGGACGAGGATCCTACAAGTCGGAAATCCTGAGCAGTGACAAAGTGCCTCATACCTGGCGTGTTTCGAAGCTGAAGGTTTAATATGTTCAGGACATGAAAGACATGTTCCTGGTACTTAGTAGTAAATGGAGGAATAAGGTCGACCAGTGTACGAGCATCCAATGAATAAAATTCCCGAAGGACCAAAGTACCGAAAATAAAAGACGAATATGAAATCAAACTACAAATACAGGAGATCCTGAAGGATCAGAAATCAAGTCATGATGAACAATTAGGTTACATACTGAAGATGTTCAAGTCCATGAAGGACCGCAAATAGATAAAAACCACACACGGCAAACAAAGCCATGCAAGGCCTAAACACTGAAGGGCAATCTATAGTCCAAAATCAGATGATTGGCCAATAATGGCAACCTCATAAACAACCCAAAGGCTAGGAAAACCCCGCAAATTTACCATATCCGGGTAAGAGCTATGAACAGAGCCAATGGACATATTAACGCATCATCATGGGTGTCCATCATCTTGAATAAGTCTTCCGACCGTCGATAAATGCTAAGAGAGCTCTAGAATCCCAGTCCTGAAACTTTCTCTCAAGTTTCTTCATCAATGCCTCCAAGGCCATGTGCTCACTCCTTTATTTTGCACTCCTAGTGAAAGAAGCTGCGAAGTAGGCGTTGGCCTAATAAGAAAAAGATAATAGAAATCTAACTTCACAAAATGTATATGGTCAATTAGAGTCCACATTACAAACTCCAACCTACCAAAGAAGGATGATCAGCCTCAAGAGAAAGCCTTTGACCAACTAGAGATCCCTTAGAAAGGGCTCCGCCAAACCGGCCTCCAAGGAATGCCTTAAGCCAGCCAGGCTCCTCCTTTAATTTGTGAAGTACTGAAAGTTCTAAAAAGAATAGATGTACCAAATACAAGGCATGAGCCCCGCACATCCCCGCCTCAGGAAGCTGTTCGCATAATTGGAACAAACTTAACTAATGGAAAGATAAGAGGGGTTAGGCCAGCTTTAACAAGGTTCCTTTGAATTATGAGGACCCATCAAGAACACGAATGTGATATTTTATGTTCGAGGTCCATCAAAATATGTTGTCCAAGAAAGCAAAAATGTTTCCCTTTGACCAACCAGAGGAGGCCGAGTAGCCATCCATGAAGATCTTTGACCGTCTAAAGGGTCCTTGGATGAGGTCCCCACCCGGCAAGGCACTCCCTCGAATAAAAAAGAGAGATGTCAAATCCACAAATTGATATTAAGAATATTAAAGTTCAAGAACTTCCATGAAATAGGATCCCGAAGGGCCAAGAAGCTCTAGACATTAAGGTTACGGCCGACCAGGGCTTCAAGGGTTTGGTCTTTATGGCCGACCAACAGTCCTTGAAGCTGACTCCTCCACATGGAGGGTTAGGCCGACTAGGATGTCCTCAAAGGAACGTCTACAGACTTCCGGAACTAATAGGGATGGCCCCTAAGAGAAGGTTCCAAGAAAACCATAAACTAGAGCCAAGGGATGCTCCTAATGAAGACAAGAACTTCCACGGAAACAAGTTTCGTAAAAACTAGAACCCTTACGGAGGGAAATAAGTTTCACGAAGAGTAAGACGCTCACGGCTACCAAGAGTCAGTGACGCCTAGCCCTCCACAAGGAAGGATTAGGCCGACTAGAACCTTCACAGAGGAAAATAAGTTTCATGAAGAGTAGAACGTTCACGAGAACAAGTACATAACGCTCACTAGAAAAAGGGCCAAACGTCCAAAAAGAGCAGAATTGGCCGACCAGGCCACATGAAGGCCTCATAGCCGACGGGAACCCATGTAGGGTTGATCCAGACCCTCCTAAAGGTTTTCTGGTGGAACTCCTATGATATTCCTTGAGAATTCTTGAAAAATTAGGCGCCCGATGAGAACAAGTTCCGCGAAGACTAAAGAGTCCATGAGAACAAGTTCCGTGAAGGCTAAAGAGTCCATGAGAACAAATTTCGTGAAGACTAGGACATCCACGAAAACAAGTTTCATGAAGAATAGAACGTTTACTAGAAAACGATCAGAAAAGCCTGGCTGAGGCTAAACACAAATCGATAGTCTTAAGGGACAAAAAGCCCAGTAAGTTTAAAAGCCCAAAGAAGAAAGCCCCGAAGTGGAACGTTCCAGAATACTCCAAGAAATTCCTAAGGAAATAAATGAACAGGGAAGAAAAATTCAAGAATATTCCCAAGAATTCTAGAGAATTCTAAAGGAGGTATTTAAATATATTAAAGTCCAATTATAATTAGGAAGAGGCCCGATAAAAGGCCCAAATCCAATTAGGATTTGGAAAAATAGAGGCCCAAGTCCAATTAAGATTTGGAATGATACAAGCCCAAATCAAAGCCCAAATCCAATTAGGATTTGGAAAAAGAGAAGGCCCAAATAAGGCCCATTCCAAGTTGAATAAAAAGCCCAATAAAGACCAGGATTGAGGTCGAATTTAAGGTCGTGAATTCTATTCAAATTCTTTCGAACAGACACCCGAAAATTACGGGTAAAAAAGACCAGGATTGAGGTCGAAATCCAGGAAAATAAGACCAGGATTGAGGTCGAATTCCTAAATCAAGTGCGATATTTTTCGAGGAAAAGGAGAGAATTTTCGACCGGATCGTTCGACTAGGATCCTGGTCGAAATCCAGGTCGTGAATCCTAGTCGAAACCTTACGACCAGGAATCAAAACAAGGACAAATTTTTGACCTAGATCCAGGTCGAAGGTTCGACTAGGATCCTGGTCAAAATCCAGGTCGTGAATCCTAGTCGAAACTTTACGACCAGGAATCAAAACAAGGACAAATTTTTGACCTAGATCCAGGTCGAAGGTTCGACTAGGATCCTGGTCGAAGTCCAGGTCATGGATCCTAGTCGAAATCCTTCGACCAGGATTGAGTGGCTGGCCCAAAATTCGACTAGGATCCAGGTCGAATTTTTGACTAGGATCCTGGTCGAAAAAGGGCTGAAAATTTTAAAAAAAAAAAATTCCTGAAAAATACCAGAAAATTCCTAAAGAAAGGGAAAAAGCTAAGAAAATGATAGAGAAGTTCTAAAAAACAACCCTGAAGCCGTGTACAAGGCAAATCGTTGTAAATGTGTAGGTCGCTCCACACTTTACGCCAAAACGATACCCTGTAAGGGAACGAATGAACTTAACTTCTGCGAAATCTTTTACGATTTCCCAGGAGTTGGGGGGCAAATGATAGGGAATAAAATAAACCCTGATTGCGTAATTAATATCACATTAATTGTATTGATATTGGGCTGACAATGAAGCCTAGTTAGAAAGGGCCCAAAACCCTAATTATTAATTAATAAGGGAAAAATCAGCTACTAAGAAGAGTCCCAATAAGGACATAAATCCTAGTATATTAGCCTCCAAGGGACCTAAAAGGATAAGGAATCAGTTTCCTACCACTTAGGACTCCAAAGTCCATTCTAATTCTGAGACTTACCCACCAAGTCTCCTAACCCAAGTCCAATTCAAGGACTCCCAACATCTATATAAGGGGCCTCACCCCACCAATCAGAACGACGTTTTAGACTTAGTCCTTGGAGGGCATGAAAGTCACTACGTCCTTGGTGAGCCCTCTCCGCCATAGCTCCGAGGGCAAGTATCACCAAGAACTACGTTTTTTGACTTGATCCTTGGCAATCAGCAAGGTACGTAGGCATCTTGTTAAGGCAGATTGAGTCACGAAACACAAGAGCAGTCAAATCGAGCCTCGAAACTCACGTTCCTTAATAATAAATACAGCAATCATATACCCTAGTTTTTGATCCATAACACAATCCAACCTCAAAAACCTAAATTTCTGTACAAACAAACTACAAACTCCCTACTCAAAATACCAATCACATCCATCCATGTCACTTTAAAGAAAATCTCAATTATACCTTCATTCAAGCCTCCAACCAAAACTCACTTTAAGACTGTTGGGAGAAAACCAAAGAAAATGCAAGTTGATGCTGGTGTCATCTGGAACTGCTTTAATCAATATAATTTTCTACCTCTAAATATGAACATAACAGATGATATCTATTTTCAACAACTATCTGAAGAAATAGTCAAAGATTGGGTTGTCTCTTTGGCAGAAGTCAGAATCTACTCTTTGGATGGCTCCTTCATTTTGCTTAGCAGGGAAGTAATGGAAACATTTTCAATCACGGAATTGAAGAGGGTGATTAGCTTGTTGAAGGACAAGGATACTAGTACAAGGATGTGGAAGGCTGTGATGTCTAAGAGGCTGATAGAAAGGAATGAAAGACATGCAAGAATAAAGGTTGAGAGGGAGGAAAAGGAAAGGCAGTATGCCAATGAGATTGAAATGTTTGAACAAAGATCAAATGAGCTCAAGGCAAAGGGGATGAGTAGAATCTCAAAGGATGAACATTTTCTAAATATTGCAGTTGGAAAATTCATAAGATTTAGAGTTAATTACCTCAATAATTACTCTTTAGAAGAATGGCTCAAACTAGTGGAAACTTTAAGAGGGACAGAAATAATTGAAGAACTTCAAGTGCTAGTAAATCTTAAAGACCTCATCAGGAAAGAAGCTGGTTATGAGAAATTCACCTGATGGTTGTAATTGTTGAACTTATGTAATTACTCAATGTATAAAAGTTTGTATTTATCAATCTGTCAATTTGTATGTATTTGATTTTAGCTTGAGGTTAGCCTTATTATCAAGCATGAATTTGTGATAAACATTCTTCTCACATATTGGGGGACATTATTGTGCAAGACATACTTGTACAATAACAAGACTAAGTCACATTGACATCCCTAAGATTAAGTTGTATGGTATCTATATTTGTATTATGTATTATATTTCTTGAGTCTGTAAAATTATTTAGAAGATTAGACTGGTGGATTTTTCTGTGAACAGATTCAAGCTAAGGAATAAACTCTGGAAGAAGATCAAGCTATGATCGTGCCTCAGAGAAAAGATGTAGAAGCTTGGAGTTGAATTAAGCTGTTCTATAAAAAATGTTCTAGGTCAAGATATCGACAAGTCACAGATCAAGTTATATCGAGAAGTCCAAAATGACTTGTAGAGAAGTCCAAAATGGCTTATAGAGAAGTCTCAGAAATATCGACAAGTCAAATGAAGATGTAGAGAACTGAAGATATCGACAAGTCATTTATGCATATAGAGAACTCAGTGATATCGACAATTCAAATAAAGATGTGAAGAATTGGAGATATCGACAAGTCAATTTCTCATATAGGGATCTCAGAGATATCGATAAGTCAAATTGTGTATATAGAGATCTCAGAGATACCGACAAGTCATTTCTACATGTGGAGATCTCATACATATCGACAAGTCATTTCACATGCAAGGATCTAGAGACCTCGACAAGTCAAGTATACTTATAGAGAACTCAGAGATCTCGATAAGTCATTATACTTATCGAGATGTCATTTCTCTATAGACCAGATTGGAGATCTCGACATACTTCTCAAATACAGAATACAGACAAGTTTAAGATTCAAGATTATCAGTCAACAAACAATCTATTCACTGGATTGGAAAGTCTACAAAGCAGCTTGAAGAATACAAGATCAAGGGTCAAGATTAACTGGACAAAGGGTGGTCACAGACTTGCAAGATTCTACACAGATTTGCTAAGCCAGAAATGAAAATAGAAATAGGTTGCTTTAGAAATTAGTTTAGTACATTTTAGTGCAAGTTTTGTAAATCCGTGCTTCCATTCTATGAAGCATGCACATGTCCTTAGTTCAAAGTAACAAATAGATCTAGATTTTCTTGTATTCTCTCAAGATAGAAGTTGAGTTCTTAATTTACAAGAATACAGATTTTATAGCAAAACAAACTTAATTAATACAATTAAGTGAGTTTTTGATATTGTGTATTTGTGTTATTTATGCTTACTTCAATATCTCTACAAATTACTAACTGCTTTGTTCATCAAAATCTAAACAAGTTTTAAAAGACAAAATTATTCAAGAAACACATTCCCCCCATGTGTTATATTCATAGCATTCAATATCTAATAGTGTGGATTATCAAGTATTTTAGACAGTCCTATAGTTTTGATTGAGGATAATACAGCTTGTATCGGACATGTAAAGGAAGGATATATCAAAGGGGATCGAGTGAAGCACATCTTACCAAAAATTTTCTATATGCATGGACTACAAGAAAATGGCGATATTGATGTACAACAAGTGTGCTCATGTGATAATCTTGTTGATTTACTTACAAAGTCACTACCCACCTCAACTTTTGATAAGTTGTGAAATAATATTGGAATGCGAAAACAGAAATCAATGCTACAAAAAGATGTCAAACTATGAGAAATTTTATTCAGGGGGAGGCTGTACTCTTTTTCATTCGTCAAGATTTTTATCCCACTGGTTTTTCCTTGCAAAGTTTTAATGAGGCAGACAATCATTGTAATAACTCAGATTTGACAATTAAGAGGAAGTGTTAGAAATGAATACATGAATGATTGTCAAAGTTAATTGTATATGCACATATATTGATACACGGAAAATGAAAGTCAACTAGCTAAATTAAATATTGTTAGGTCCCAATTTGTTTGTAGAAGGGGGGGTTGAATGCAAACAATACCGTTTCGTCGAATAAAATGCGGAATAAAATTGTGAAACAAAATTCAAGTTAAATAAAACTTTTATTAAACTTGAAAGGTGTTACAACTACGGTATCGGTTACAAGGGATTAATCTCAAATCAATTATTACAAATTTAGAATAAATTCGACATGAACTTTTTCTATTTTTGTAATTAAAAGATCAAATGCTAAAAGCGATTTGAGATTAAGTTCTAGGGATTTTAATCCGCTAGATAGATACACAAGAACAAGATAAGTATTTCTAGTTGATTGGATTTAACTTTACAATCTAGAAAATTGATCTTGAAGTTGCAGAATAGATGTAATATTTTTCTGCTTCTTTTTCTCTTTTGTTCTTCTGTATGTTGTGTTCTGTTTGATTGATTGATTTTTTGAATTGCTGCTTCTGCTTCTATTTAACAATCCAACCGAGAGAAAAAGAACTGGAATGACAATCCTTTTTAGCTTGAAAGACTTTCGGTGAGACAATCTATTAGAGCTAGCAAGACAATTAAAATGAACTAGCAAGACTTTCGGTATGACTATTGATTGTCATACCGATTGTCATATTAGTTCAAATGAAATTGTTTTACTGAATTAATAATTGATTTTAATCTAAATAATAATTCTATCAATACAATCAACTGAATTAGCATGACATTCGGTATGACTATTGATTGTCATACCGATTGTCATACTAGTACAATCAGTTGTCTTTTTAGAATTATCACAGATTTTAATCAATTAACATTCTGAAAATCCTCATTATTAATTCTAAATTAATTAATCAATTTAATTCAATTAATCAATAAATTAATCCTTGCAGATTTAATTTATTCTCTTAATTAAATTATATGACTTAATTAATTAATAGAGAATTAATACTATCCCTGAGCAGCATCCATTCTTCTGACAATCTTCGAGACTTATGAATCAATTCCGTCACTTCAATGCTGACACTCGATGTACTGTCTGGTTCATGAGTGACTAACTTTCGTGACGTTTCTTCATGTCTTGACTTTGTTGTTCTGATTGAATCCTTGTAATAAATGATACCTTGACGAGATCTCTGTCACTTGATTAAATCCACGATCTTGATTTATATCACTGAGGCATGATCAAATTCTTGAACTTCTTCCAGTGAATCTTCAAGTCTGCAGATGAACAATGTTTCTTTATTCTTTGACAGATGTTACTTTGTGAGATCTCTCTGATGCTTGATCCACTATTTACTTATTACATTCTTATTTGAGTTGAGTTAAATACTCGAATAAACGAGTAGGCTATGACATATGCCTTTCAATCTCCCCCTATTTGCTTGTTAGACAATAACAACAAATACCTAGAGGATAACTCAACTAACAAATAAGAAAAAGATATAAACAGTAATGTAAAGTAAATAGCAGAAAAGTTCTGGATTATATTTAACATTTTCCAGATTCCAAATGAAATTTACAAGTGAATACAAGATAGATGTTCCTCTAGCCTGAACATATAACTACATTAGACTATCTTGATTCATAACGCTCTAATCATATTACATTGAGTTTTGAGCTAATTGACTTTAGTTGTCTTCTCTTCTGACTTCACCTTCTTCTAAATCTTGAAGCAATTCCTTGTCAAAAACACGATCCTTTTCTGAAGTGAAGCTTGCAGGTCTGACTGGTTGAACTCCAACTGACTTCAACTTATTCTTGAGTTGATTGTACCTTTTAACATTCTTTTCACAATAAGCTTGAATCAAGTCAGCAGCTTGAGTCTTCAACATGGATGAATATCCAGCAGTTCTCAAATGATGTTCCATCCAGACCAGATGCTTAGCTGAGTAGTCTTTAAGAGATTGTACATCTAGCTGACAGATTTGAAGACAATCAGACTTAAAGAATCTCACTTGATGAGGATTGTTGACCACTTGAGGACTAGCTCTGCTGGCAAACTCTTTAAGCCTTTCCCGAAGAACTTCATTCAACTTTGTTTAAAAGAACCCAAATCTCTGACAACGAACGATTCTCAAATAGATGAAGTGACACCTTGAATGATCCTTCACTCTGACAATATACAAAAATGCTCATCTCATTTAGGGATCTATCAAAAGCAGCTGTGATCCTTGAGACTTCGGTCTTGATAGCATTCATGTACATGTCATTGTTAGGATTTGAGATTTCCAGCTTGTCAAGAAGATGTAAGAACTGCCTATCATTGTTAGTGCATAGCTGAGGCATATCGAGTACTCTCCTAGCTTCATCCCACTTTCCACCAATCTTTAGTCTGACATCTCTTCTCCTTTCTTGAGCTTTAATGTCATGAAGACGTTGCTTTTGAAGAGTTTCTGTTCTTTGTATGTCTTTTCTCCTATCAATGATCTGTGAGACCTTCTTGAGTTCAGCTTCTTTTCTTTGCATCTCTGACTGCTCTTTCTGAAATTCTTTCTCAAACCTAGGATTCACTGTATCTTCTTCTTCCCAATCTTCAAAATCACTTTCTTCTTCAGCTTCAAATAACCCATCTTTATCTTCCTGAACTGGTTCAGTGGGAATGTCAAAAATATCGAAGTCATCCTGTTCTCCACTGTAGTAGGCATCATCAGCCTTTCCTTTATCTCCAGCAGAAGTATCTTTTTCTTTCCCTTTGGAACTACTCCCTTTCTTCTCCCCCTTAGTTGAGGGATCCTCTGCTGACTTTCCTTTGAAACCTCCACCACTTCCAGAGCCTGATCCTCCACCAGACGGTCCTTCAAAATAAGCTCTTTGTTCTTCATTAGGGCAATGAGAATTCTTGATCATGTAATATAAGTGCTTCATGCCTTCATTTAGATGTTCCATGCCCGTCTCTATCTTTAGAAATCTTGAGTTGTCCAGTGAATGATTCATCTCAACGAGGTCTTCAAGAGAAGTCATTCTTGTATGTAGGGAGCAGAAGTTGGATATGTCATCAGCTGATAAATTTGGAGTGTCCTGAATAGAATTGAGCTTTGGTATTACAGTAGTCTTTAAATCTGAGATGTCATTCCTTATGATTGCAAGCTGATTGTCGACAGAGGTGGAAGAAGAAGACCGTTCAACCACTTGTGCTTTGAATGTTTGAGCTTCAGCTTGACTTTTAGCAAGTTCTTCTTTCAGGGCAGCAATCTGAGCTAACAGGTTGACAGTATCAGTGTCTGTGTGTGCTCTCACCTGAAGTTCACTCGTGTTTGGTTCACTCATCTCACGTGCATGTGTTTCTCTCAATATGATTGCTCGTGAGGAGTCTTCCAATTGCTGTTCTTGTGTACCTGCATTAAAAATCACCCTAGCCTCTTCAAGAGAGGTCAGTGGTGGTGCAATGGGAATTCGCGAGTCCCGATCCTCAGTCAATGCTATCAAATCTTTTGGAATAGATGTCTGAATTGCTTCAGGGATAGATTGACCGAGTTGCCCTCCACTTTCTCCAGATAAATCTGCGAGTGGAGAATCCCATAAGGGAGCCAGGGTTGTTGGATCTGGGAGGGGAGAAAATGACTCTATTAAAGATGGCGGAGAGTCAGATTTTCCCTCTGAAGCATGTGACTGCTCTTCTGCCGTAACTATGGCAGGCACTGTAACCGACTCTACGTGCACTCCTCGCTGTGTGTCCTGAGTATTATCTGGGGAAGTGTATGGTTCCATTGTGAGTAATGGAATTGTGCTTGACTCAGTACAAGATGCCATGGCCCTATGGCGAATTTCAATAGATGCATCCTGTTGAGAGAATGCCTCTAGTAACTGTTCATTGGCCATTTCAAAGTCCATGTCCTGTTGGGAGGACAAGGATGGGCTTTCAGATGCCTCAGAATAGGTTTTTCTTTTCTTAGGAGGAGGCAGAGCTGAGGGTTCACTCATATTTGACATTGTACTACTTCCTAGTAATCTTCTGGGTAACATTTTAGACAGTGGGGGAAAGGTTGAGATAGAATGAGACTCTGTGTTTGGCTCTATGACCTGGGATTGAAGCTGTGGTTCTACAACTTCATGGTCAGCCCTATCAACCACTGAGGGTATGTTAACAGAAGTAGGAAGAGAGTGAGAGTGAGGAGTTACTACCTGTAATGGAAGAGCCTGGGCGGCTTGAACCACTGGAGGTTGAGGTTGCTGTTCATGGCCGGGAAGATTAAAAATAGGTAAGGGAATATAATTGGCCATGAAAGCAGATACAAGTACTGGAACTTGCATAAATTTGAAGGTTGTGTCTTGGCGAGTGTAAATCTTTTTGCTAACTGGTGGGGGTTCGGTTACAGCAGAGTTAGCAAAAAGTGCTTTGTGTTCAGGGGTGAGTAGATGATCTGCTATAAGCATAAGAAAACGAGCATAGTAACATGATACCCTACGATTTGTAGAATGATCACGTAAAGCAGAAGTTAGACGTCTCAAGAGAATGGGAAAAAGTAGTTTGCCAAAATTGATCCTTTGATTGAAAACAACCGCAAGACCAATATACTGCAGGGTGGAAGTAATGTTATGAAAATTAGATTTTGTGCAGTTGGCAAACACTTTGGAAAGTGTATCGAAGAATATATCCCATTCAGACACCAAATTTGATTTAGAAAGTTTGGTTAAATTGATCACCCCCTGATAGTGAATGGCATTGAAAAAATTTGTGATATCATTTTCAGAGGGTAAATTACAGAAATTGTCTAGTGGAAAATTTAACGCACGATTGACGACTGTTTCATCAACTACATACTGTGTGTTTGCGATGGTGAATGAAAAAGATTTTGAATCATCGGCCACAGTAGAAGTTGTGCAAATCAGTCTAAGTAGATCGACGTTTAAAATCACATTTGATTTAATAGCAGAGCTAACAATCGAATGATCATTTAAAAATCTAATCCAAGGCTTAAATTTTTCAACATCACATTTTTCCGGATTAAAATAACCAACCTGATTATGCGCGACAATTTGGAAATTGAGAGCCATTTTTTTTAAAAAGAATAATAATAAGACACAAGCTTTTCAGAATTTTAAGAATAATTTTAAGAAAATTCGAATTAATTAAATTAATTTAATAATTCGAATTAAATTAATTATAATCGAAAAATTTAGACAGAAATGTATCTCGTTAAAATTCTTAAATCACTAACACAGTTTTGACAAACCAAAAGACACAAATAAGAAATTAAAATTAAAATTAAAAGTTCAAATTCAATAACACAAATGGAATTTGAAGGGGCAAACTGATTTTAATTTGTTTTTGCGTTTTTTATAATAATTTTTATTTAAGAAAAATTCAACAGCATCTCTTTATATATATACTTGTAAGTATATATCACTAAAGTGATGATTAAGTTTGCTGAGTGAAAACTCGAGCAAGGAAATATGGTGACTGATTTTTTTTTTGTTTGTTCGAGGAGAGAGAAGAGAGAAAATGGGAGTGAAAAACTGTTCAAAATTTTTGAAATGAACTGCTATGTTGAAATGGTTTAAAACAAGACAGCAACAGCCTTTATATAACAGCTGGTATGACAATCCGGGATTGTCATACCGATTGTCATACCAGGCAAAAGAAGGAAAAGAAACAAATAAAAATAAATAACTGGTATGACAATCTGATAGTCATACCGATTGTCATACCAGTACAAAATAAAACAATATAATTCTGATATTAATTTTATTACTGGCATGACAATCAATAGTCATACCGATTGTCTTGCCAGTTATAAAATTAATCTGATTTTAAAATAAGCAATCATTATTACTAAAATGACTTTCAGCAAGACAATTTCAATTGTCTTGCCGATTGTCTTTCTAGAATAAGATAAAATAAGCATTAACAGATTTATATTTACATGTGTACTGAAATGATTTTCAGCAAGACAATTTTAATTGTCTTGCCGATTGTCTTTGCCGTAGAAAAACAAAATAAATATGTACAGACCTCTAATTATGTACTGAAGCTATATTTCAAAATAGTACAACTGAAATAAACACTTAAAATTTTCACAGAGACAAAGACAATATTTCAGAATTAATTATTTTTATTCCAAAAATAGATTTCTGTTGAATTTTAGCAAATAAAATTCATAGAAAAATATCTTTAGAGGAAATAAAATATTCTGAGATATTTTAAATTAACAAGTAGAGTAAATAACATAGATAAGATAATATATATTACATAGAAATAAGCAAGAAATATGATAAAATGATAAAATAAATTTGCAAATGAATTTTTCATTTATGAAAAATTCATTTGTAAATTCATTCAAGAACAGATTCCAGATATTAATTAAATTAATCACTAAAACTATTTAACATGCCCAATTTACCAACTAATCTGGTAAATGTGGATTCGTCAAGTGGTTTAGTGAAAATATCTGCTATTTGTTCTTCTGTTGGAACAAAAAATAGTTCAACAGTACCATTCATGACGTGCTCTCTAATAAAATGATACCTGATGTCAATGTGCTTTGTCCTCGAGTGCTGCACAGGGTTGTTGGTGATGGCTATTGCACTTGTATTGTCACATAAAATAGGAATCTTGTTCAATACAGAGCCATAGTCTCGTAGTTCGTTCCTAATCCACAAGATCTGAGCACAGCAGCTTCCAGCAGCAATATATTCAGCCTCGGCCGTTGAGTTGGAAACTGTTTGCTGTTTCTTGCTGTACCATGAGACTAGCCTGCTTCCTAAGAATTGACAACTTCCTGAGGTGCTTTTCCTATCAACAACACTTCCTGCATAATCTGAATCTGTATATCCGACAAGGTTAAAACCAGATTCTTTAGGGTACCAAATACCTAGATTTGGTGTTCCCTTAAGATATCTTAAGATTCGTTTAACAGCAACGAGATGAATATCTCTAGGATCCGCTTGGAACCTTGCACATAAACATGTAGCATACATAATATCTGGTCTACTTGCAGTAAGATAGAGTAACGAGCCAATCATACCTCTGTAGCTTGTGACATCTACCTTAATGGAGTTTTCACATGGTCCAAGCTTGACAGCTATAGTTGATGGAGTCCTTGCTGATGCAGAATCCTCTAGATTGTATTTTTTGAGGAGTTCCTTGAGATACTTGGATTGACAAATAAATGTTCCATCTAACCTTTGATTTACTTGTAATCCAAGAAAGAACTTCAGCTCTCCCATCATGCTCATTTCAAACTTGCTGTGCATTAACTTAGCAAATCTCTTACAGAGATTATCATTAGTAGACCCAAATATTATATCATCCACATAGACTTGGACTAATATAGTATCATTCTTATGTTTTTTAGAAAAGAGAGTTTTGTCTATGACACCTCTAATAAAGCTATTTTCAATAAGAAATTCAGAGAGAGTGTCATACCATTTTCTTGGTGACTGTTTTAGCCTGTAGATAGCCTTGAAAAGAAAGAAGACAAAATCCATATGATCTGGATCTTCAAAACCAGGAGGTTGCTCTACATATACCTCTTCATCCAGCTTTCCATTCCAGAAAGGCGCTCTTGACATCCATTTGATAAACTTTAAAGTTTGAAAATGCTGCGAATGCCAGAAATATCCTGATGGCCTCAAGTCTAGCCACTGGAGCATAGGTTTCATCATAATCAATACCTTCAGCTTGAGAATACCCTTTAGCTACCAGTCTTGCCTTATTTCTTGTAACCACACCATCTTCATCTAGTTTATTCCTGAATACCCACCTTGTACCAACAGCTTTCTTGTGTACAGGCCTAGGTACCAGTTTCCAGACTTGTTGACTTTCAAACTGATTGAGTTCATCTTGCATAGCAATCACCCAATCTGGATCAGTCAGTGCTTCTTCAATTTTCTTAGGTTCCATCTCAGAAAGAAATCCTGAGAACAGACACTCATTTTGAGTAGCACGTCTAGTTCTGACTCCAACATCTGGATCACCAATAATCAACTCAAAAGGGTGAGCTTTATTCCAGACAGTCTGTCTTGGAAGATTTGATCTTGATGATTCGCCTTGAAATTCATTGTGATGTTGTGTCCTACTAGATGATCCTTCAGCATCTCCCCCTGAGTTGTTGCCATGTTGACTTGAAGATTCTCCGTCAGTAGCAGTGGTATCTCCATTGTTTCCAGAGTTTCCATCACTATTACCTTGAGTATTATCAGGATTAACAGGTTCTTCAACAGCAACAACCTCAGGTTCTTGACCATGTTCTGACTCTGAATCTGACGTATCATCAAACTTCAGTTTCTCAGAAGGATCTTCAGTTTGGATACTAGGGAGTTTAGTGTCATCAAATGTAACATTGACACTTTCAGTTACTTTGTGTTGATCAATGATATACACTCTATATGATCTTCTTCCATATCCAACAAAAATACCCTCATATGCCTTTGCCTCGAACTTACCACGACGATCATCTCCATCCTTGAGCACGAAGCATCTGGCACCAAATACATGAAAGTATTTGATAGAAGGTTTCTGTTCATTCAAAATCTCATAAGGAGTTTTCATGAAGTCTTTGTTGATTAGAGTTCGATTCTGAGTATAACATGCAGTATTGACAGCTTCAGCCCAAAAGTACATTGGAAGACCTGATTCATTTAACATCGTTCTTGCAGCTTCAATCAATGTACGATTCTTCCTTTCTACCACTCCATTTTGCTGAGGGGTTCTAGGAGCTGAAAATTGTCTGGTAATCCCTTTGTCTGTACAGAATCCATTTAGAAGTGCATTCTTGAATTCTGTTCCATTATCTGACCTTATTGCTCTAACAGGGACGTTAGAATCTAACTCAATCATCTTGATATGATCAATCACAACTTGTGGTGTTTCATCCTTAGAGTGAAGAAATAAAACCCACGTATACTTGGAATAGTCATCAACTATCACAAGACAGTAACACTTCTTTGACATAGAAAGGATATTAACTGGACCAAATAAATCCATGTGCAATAATTGCAGAACACCAGTTATGGAAGATGTGTCAGTGCCTTTATGACTTGCTTTCTTTGACTTTCCTTTCTGGCAAGCCTCACATAGTCCTTCTGGAGAGAATTCCAGCTGAGGCAGACCTCTTACCAATTCTCTTTTGACAAGAGAATTCATTGTCTTGAAATTGAGATGGGAAAGTCTCTTGTGCCATAGCCAACTCTCATTTGACGATGCTTTTGCATAGAAACAATTGACTTCAAGATTGCTTCCAGAGTTCATGTCAGCTACGAACATATTTCCTTTCCGTATTCCCATTAAGGAGGGTTTTTCACTTTTCTTGTGCAGAATCTGACACTTCAGCTTGTCGAATAAAACATTGTAGCCGTTGTCACAGAACTGACTAATGCTAAGCAGATTGTGTTCAAGTCCTTGCACAAGATATACATTTTCAATGATAACATTTCCAGCTTGCAAACAGCCATATCCCTCCGTTAAACCTTTGCTGTTATCTCCAAAGGTAACTACTGGGCCAGCTTTCTCAACCACATTTGATAGCAGGGCTCTATCTCCGGTCATATGTCTTGATGATCCACTGTCAAGAATCCACACTACCGGTTGTACCTGTTTAATGCCCTGCAATACAAATGGATTAGAACTTCTTCGGAACCCAAGCTTGGCTGGGTCCGGCATACTTGTAAAATTGGCCTTTATCAGGCAAAACAACATTCTTAATTTCACTATTCTCAACATTCTCAATGACTGAACATTTGACCTTTAAAACAGCCTTATCAGATTTATGTTTAGGCTTAGGCACAAATGTCTCCTTTCTAGCTTTAGGAGGACTAGCAGTCTTAGACCTATCATGCTTTCTATTATTCACATGCTGACGAGGAGTAGTCTTATCATTAGAAGCATGCTTACCATTAAAATAAGCAAACAACAGATTAAAAGCACAAGACATACAATCAGGAACACCACATGCTTTATGAGAAGGATTAACAATAGGCAACTTATGCATGGTAGACATGGCATTTGTGTTATCCAACTCATGTGTGTCTGAGTTAGTCTCAGTTGCTTTCACAACCTTGACTGGAACTTTTGACACACTTGACTTGGAGACAGCTTTCCCATTAGCATTATCTTCAGCACGGATTTCTTCTTGAATAATAAAAGAGGTCTCATCAAATGGTTCAGCAATTGATTCCTTATAGAGGGGTTCATCAACACCCTTAAGCACATGTGGTACTTCCCTGCCTTTAGCACATACATGAGGAGGGGAGTTTATGCCTAATTTTCCAATAGCAGCATTGTAATCATAACCTATTCCATGTGTTTGATTAACAGCTTGCTTATTGTAAAACTCTTTGGACTTCGAACAAGAATTAAAGTAAGCTTTAACCTTAGCCTCAAGACCGGTGATCTTGTCTTTGAGAATAGTTTCGAGTTGTCTATAACAGTCAACTCTATTCTCTAGAAAAGATACTTGGTCTTTAAGTTTATCTTGATTAATGTGCACAAGTCTTAATTCATTGACCTCTTTCTCAAGGTCTTTGATTTGTTGATTTAACAATTCATTATCACGACGAGCACAATCTAAGTTACCTCTTAGATGATAAACCATTTCAGCATCAGAAAGTTTTACCTCTTTTCTTGACGATGAGGTGCTTGCATCACTAGCCATGAGAGCAAGATTCCCAACTTCTTCATCTTCACTGTCAGTATCATCCCAGCTTCTTCCCTTTGCCAGGTACGCCCTTTCAGATTTACTCTTCTGATTAGAATCGTAAGAGTTCTTCCTTGCTTGTTTTGGCTTCCTGCATTCTGTGGCAAAGTGTCCCAACTCATTACAGTTGAAGCATCGAATGGTGCTTCGATCAACCATCCCTGTTTTATACCCACCACTGCTGGTGTTAGAGGATGAAGATCCACCTTTCTGGAATCTGTTGTAGTTGGACTTGTACTTGAACTTGGGATTCCTTTTGAATCTGACATTTGAGAATCTCTTGACAATCAGGGCCATTGACTCATCCTCCAATTGCTCCAGTTCTTCCAAGGAATAATAATCATCTCCTGATTGATTTGTAGTAGGAGAATCAAATTCTGCTACTATCACATTATCTTCAACCTTGGAAGACTGTACCATTCTATCTGACTGTTGAGATTGTTGTTGATATAGTGGTTGTTGTTGTTGTTCATCAGCTACCAGAGCAGTAGACGTGCTGACCACTCTTCCTTTCCCGTAAACTTCCTTCTGCTGAATCTGCTCCAACTCATAAGTCTTTAACACACCATATAGCCTTTCCAAAGAAATCTCACTCAGATCTCTTGCTTCTCTTATGGCAGTGATTCTATGTTCGAGATGAGTTGGCAGTGTTAAAAGGAACTTTTTATTGACCTCCCTGATGGAATAGTATTTACCATTAATGTTCAGGTTGTTGATCAATGCATTGTACCTCTCAAACACTTCAGTGATTCCTTCTCCTGGATTGGATTTAAAGTATTCATACTCAGAGGTTAGGATTTCTAGTTTGTTCTCCCTAACTTCCTCTGTGCCTTCATTAATAATCTCAATAGTTTCCCAGATATGTTTAGAATCTTTACAATTCATCACATGTCTGTTCATTAGGGGATTAAGGGAATCTACTAAGATTAATTGAAGGCTAGCATCCAGGGAAGCTTCTTCTATTTCAGCAGGAGAGAAGTCCTCAGGATCCTTCACATAAGTTCTCGCTTTGGTGATCACCACATCATTCTCTATTACCTCTGGTTCAATAACCATAGGAATTTTTGGACCCTTCTTCAACACTTGCAAATATTTGGGATTAGCAACCTGTAAAAACAGTAGCATCTTCTTCTTCCACATCACATAATTTTCTTTATCGAAAAGTGGAATTTTAACGGTTCCAACTTTTTGTGTAGTCATTATGAATTTTTGAGTGAATAAAAATTCAAGAAGTGAAAGAAACACAAAAGTCTAGGATCTTGATTTGTACGTTAATCAGAAGGCTCTGATACCAATTGTTAGGTCCCAATTTGTTTGTAGAAGGGGGGGTTGAATGCAAACAATACCGTTTCGTCGAATAAAATGCGGAATAAAATTGTGAAACAAAATTCAAGTTAAATAAAACTTTTATTAAACTTGAAAGGTGTTACAACTACGGTATCGGTTACAAGGGATTAATCTCAAATCAATTATTACAAATTTAGAATAAATTCGACATGAACTTTTTCTATTTTTGTAATTAAAAGATCAAATGCTAAAAGCGATTTGAGATTAAGTTCTAGGGATTTTAATCCGCTAGATAGATACACAAGAACAAGATAAGTATTTCTAGTTGATTGGATTTAACTTTACAATCTAGAAAATTGATCTTGAAGTTGCAGAATAGATGTAATATTTTTCTGCTTCTTTTTCTCTTTTGTTCTTCTGTATGTTGTGTTCTGTTTGATTGATTGATTTTTTGAATTGCTGCTTCTGCTTCTATTTAACAATCCAACCGAGAGAAAAAGAACTGGAATGACAATCCTTTTTAGCTTGAAAGACTTTCGGTGAGACAATCTATTAGAGCTAGCAAGACAATTAAAATGAACTAGCAAGACTTTCGGTATGACTATTGATTGTCATACCGATTGTCATATTAGTTCAAATGAAATTGTTTTACTGAATTAATAATTGATTTTAATCTAAATAATAATTCTATCAATACAATCAACTGAATTAGCATGACATTCGGTATGACTATTGATTGTCATACCGATTGTCATACTAGTACAATCAGTTGTCTTTTTAGAATTATCACAGATTTTAATCAATTAACATTCTGAAAATCCTCATTATTAATTCTAAATTAATTAATCAATTTAATTCAATTAATCAATAAATTAATCCTTGCAGATTTAATTTATTCTCTTAATTAAATTATATGACTTAATTAATTAATAGAGAATTAATACTATCCCTGAGCAGCATCCATTCTTCTGACAATCTTCGAGACTTATGAATCAATTCCGTCACTTCAATGCTGACACTCGATGTACTGTCTGGTTCATGAGTGACTAACTTTCGTGACGTTTCTTCATGTCTTGACTTTGTTGTTCTGATTGAATCCTTGTAATAAATGATACCTTGACGAGATCTCTGTCACTTGATTAAATCCACGATCTTGATTTATATCACTGAGGCATGATCAAATTCTTGAACTTCTTCCAGTGAATCTTCAAGTCTGCAGATGAACAATGTTTCTTTATTCTTTGACAGATGTTACTTTGTGAGATCTCTCTGATGCTTGATCCACTATTTACTTATTACATTCTTATTTGAGTTGAGTTAAATACTCGAATAAACGAGTAGGCTATGACATATGCCTTTCAAATATATTCATGGTACCAATACATGGAGCTATTAATATGTGCATGAACACAATCCTTAAGGGGTCTTATTTTCATATCTTAATTTTATATTTAGACAGCCGGTGTTATTGTTTTATAAATAGGACCTCTGATTCATATTGTATACAATGAGAATAATACCAAGACATATTAACCGATACTGCTTTCTATGGTGTAAAAATTATATTTATCTCAATTTATATTATAGGAATAATATTTTATATTCACAACATTAACAAAATACCCACATTTTTATTTATACAAGGAAATTTCAGACTGGGTAAGAGGAATTTCAAAAATATTTAGTAAACATATTTACTAAACTACACTAACTAGAATGAGTATAATGTGGTTCAATAGTTATCCTCTTATTTTGGTTATTAAAAATAAAAAATAAATGAATTATTGAATTACTAGCCTGCTCAACTACGACTACAACTTATCATGCAAAACTACGACTAAAGTTTCTTCCTATTTATTTTATTATAATTTATATTTATATATATTTATATAAATATATATAAATTATTATTTGATTGGATAAATTAAATTTCAAAAATCTAAGTTTTGAATTAGGGATCAATGTAAGTGAAAAAATTAAAGATTTTCTTGATTTAAGCCCCGAAAATCGTAAATATATCTATTATTTTCCGGAAAAAAAATATTCTTAGGAAACTATTTTTAAAATTTAAATTATTTTCTAAAAAAACGAGGCCTTAATTCATATTTCTATATTTTACATTCATTTAAATTATATAATAAATAAAATTATAAAAATATTAACGGAAGCCGTGCATTTAAGCTATACAAAAAACTACAGGGCAACTAATAAATTTGTAAAATATGAATGAAATAAAAAATCTATTTTTAAGAAACCCTAATTCTCCCTCCTCTCTCTTAAACACCATAATCAGCGGGGCTTACCGGTGAAAAGTCTTAGATCCTTTTATTTATTTTATTTGATTTATTTCTTTCGATAATCTTCCTCTTAGGTGAAGAATTTCTATCATTTTGATTAGGTTTGATTTGTTTTTCTGGATCCAAATTATTGGTGCTTTTGGTTGGATTTTTCTTCGATTCAAATAGGGCTTATTGGAGTCGAGAATTTACGGTCGATCTTGTGATTCCGATTGTCAGATCTAAGTTTTTTTTTATTGTTTCTGTTTGTTTTTATTTCGATTTTTGGGTTGTATTTTCAGGTTATTTTCTCTCCTCGGAGAGAGGTTTGTTTTCGCTTCTTGATTGAAAGTGGGGGTCTTGATTCAGTGATGAAATTTTGTATGGAATGCAGTTTTGGTCGATAGCTCAAACAATAGCTCCATCGGGACATGATGAAGAGAGTATTAGTACTTTAACGAGAATGCATGAAATGAGTACTTGTATTTGTTTATACATCATCTTCAAAATATCGGTTAATTGTCTCTTAATGAGAATAATCGATTACAGTTTATTATTTGTTCGATTTGATCGTTGGTGTAGATGTCGTATGACTTTTTATTAGTGAATTAATATCCCGTGTTTAAAAAAAGAGGAATGAAATATGGAAGTGGGCTGGGTACATTCGTTAAAGTTGGGCCTTGAAAGCAAACTGGGGGGGCAGTAACATAAAAACATTTGGGCCTCGATCTCTGTCATAAACCAAAAGTTTGAAGCAACAAGGAAGATTAGCAGCAATGGGTAGCGAGAGAGAGTCCAAGAAAGAGGACGAAACCAAGAAGAAGAAGAAGAGAGATCATCATTCTTCCTCCCATGGTATTTCTTTCATCCTCGATCTCTTTTTCTATTTTTTTTATTATCTGAATTTCAGCTTTTAATCTCTTTATCTCTATTTTATTAACTCAGATGAAGGTACAAGCAAAAAGCGTAAATCAACAGACCACGAGAAGACCAATATTAAAAAGAAGCACAAATCTGATCAAGGTACTTTTTTTATATGTTTTTATTTTAAATTATACTATTAGTGTGATTGTGTTATGTGTACCTGTGTTTGTTGGTTTATTTTATTTCAAATTAAATTAAACCCTAACTCTATAATACTAAGTTATGATATCTTGTTTTTTAATCTTCCGAATAACTGCTCTCTTGCATTTTTTTAATTAATTCTTACCTCTGAAGAGCTCATGTGAAGTTTAAGTGTCTGGGTAATTAAAACGTATTATTGTTTTCTGAATTGCTATAAGTGTAAGTGTCGTAATATTAAGTGAAACTGTATTATGATGTTTTGCATTTATGAAATTGAAGAGGAGCTTCTTTTGCTGGTGCTTGTTAATGGGATGAAGGATTCATCTAGGATTTTTATTTTTGTCCTCAAAAAGATGCATCTAACAAGTTCATCTCCTCAAAAAGATACTCTCTCGGGCCCTTCCATTACTTTAAAATTTTCCTTTTGGGATGCCCGGTACATTTTTTAACATTAAAAAATAGTCTATTCTTTACTTACCCACTTTTTATTCATTTCTCTTAATTCCGCTGCCCAACCCATATGTTAACAATTGGGTGGGAAAATTATAGAATCCAAAGACAATCAACTGGTCATCAAGGGAAAATTATACAAAGATATTCTAATGTAACGGCATTGATGTACCATACCTGAATTTTCTCCGGTGTGAAAAGAGATAATAATTAATACAGTAGAAACCTTTAAATTGGTGCTCTCAAAGGGATACCCCTCTATAAACTAATATAAAGTTGTGGGCCCAATTGAGGACAGTGTTGTAGAAAGAGTTGACGCTTAAGCGGGGGCTTCAGTGGAATCGGAGGTATAAACGCTTGAATTAGTGCAAAATTGGATATTTAAGCGTTTAGTGAAGTTTAAGCGGATTTTGACCGCTTACGCGGTCTTTGACCAAATAATTGGGGGAATTAAAAATAAATAGAAGAAGGAAAATTTAATTTTTAAAAGAGTTGTAATTTGATATTTTTGACTGTTACTTGTATTTTTTAAGTTGATTATGACTTTGTGAATGATGATTTTATTGGTTTATTATAATATCTGGATGGTATCTCTTTATTAAAAAAATATTCAATATTTTTAATATATACAAATTTATTTATTTGTTTATATTTTAATTAACGGTCCGCTTTTAAAACCGTTTAAGCGCTAGAAGGTGATCTCCGTCGCTTATGTCTGATTTGCGCTTTTATAACACTGATTGAGGATTAGTATTAAAATTTCATAACCATTTTATGATTTTATCATAATAATTAATATTTTTGACTAACTCCTAGTTTCAAATCTCAGTCCCAATTTTTGCATAAACTGATATTTTGGTTAAATTCGCATTTCTTTTGTTTTATGAATATGAAAAATATCATATGATAATTATTTGTGCTACATTTTCTTACCAAAATAACTTCACACCTTCCATTGTCATCTTAATTGATTGTTGTAATATTTGTCATGTTAAATTTATGAAAAATGTTCATAAATTTGAATAATGTTATCGAATTTTTAGGAATTTATTTGACATACAGTTGTTAACGTACAAAAATATTAGAATATATAGTTTATATAAATGCAAAAAAGTATGATGTATATTGTATCAAGTATGTATTAGTGGCTAAAAGATCAATTTTCACTATTTCGAAAAAAATAATACAAACCCCTCTTACGTGATTATCTTTTTAAAGTGATAACTTTATACAATCTGAGGAATATCATAACAAAAAGTACCATAACTGATAGCATTAAGTATATATTAATACTATGAATTTTTCCTAAATTAATGACGAATTCCCCAACATCGCTCAAAAAAGGAAATTTTAGCAGAGCTTTATTATCAATTCTAATCCGCAGATAGTGCTTGGTACGATGAATTCCCCCATATTAAATTTCACAACTCTCTATGATATTCTTTCAATAAATTGTCATTGTTTCGTTAAATGCAACCAATTGTGCTATGCTGTATATTTGTCTACGTTTTTTCAAATGTGAACTTCGATAAATAAATACAAAATGTTTATCTTTTTTAATATAATTGTGTATGTGTAACTCTCAAAAATTGTTGTCAAGTATCACTAATTTTAAATCTCATCTTCATACTAAGTGGCTAATTTTGTTACAGAACTGAAGTCAGAAACGAAGCATAAAGATAAGAGTCATAAGCGTGATCGTCACTTGGTGAGTTCTCTACTTCATCCTATCAAGTTTCAACTTGCATATTAAAGCTAACTATATCCTCACTATGTATGGTACAATATGTAAATGTTAGTTATCACGGTGCCTTTATAACAGTGAACACAACCCTTTCTCTCTCAGCTTCCTCTAGTAAGCTGCAAAGTGGTCTATATCTTTGCTTTATCGTTTATCTATCAATCCTAAATCATATGTGCTGTGCATCTTATTTTCAGTAAATTGCATTCTGTTGATTTGTTATATTATAGCTTGATATTTTAAAACATTGCTCAAGAATATTTTAGTCATTTATATACTTTAGGTCATACTTTCCAAACTCTATGAAGTTATATTCTTAAATAATCCAATCTTGTCAAAATTTTATTGAACTGCATATACAAATTTTCTGCACATTACTTATGGTAGAAAATGTCAGGAAATATACTATTGAAATATTGTGAGTACACTTTTTCTTGAAGAGATCACTTGATGTGATGTTATTGTAACTCCTTATAGTCAATATGTGCTACCAAACTAAGAGCATATTCAAGATCATGTATTGAATGATTACTCTTACCAGCATTAAGAATTTTGTTATTTCGAAAGCTGTTCTAGCATGCACCTGGCTGATAATGGAGGTCTTACATCTGTTTTCTGTTTAATAATACTAAAATTGAAATTTGGGTCACTAGTGAGCTAGTATCTTCAAATATGAACCGTCTTTTTAAATTTTTAGGGGTGAAAGTTGAGTTGATTCTTTTAGTGCTAAAACATCATGTAATACTAGACAGTTATTACCCTTTCTATTCTTTTCATTCATAGGTCTTATCACTTATTTTATGATTGTACTTTTTCGTATTTCGGTTTTGCAGAAAGTTGACATAGAAAAAATTACCGCTGATGATTACTTCTCGAAGAATAATGAATTCTCCACCTGGTTGAAAGAGGAGAAGAGTGTGTTTTTCTCAGATCTTTCAGCTGAGTCGTCACGTAAAATGTTTTCAAAGTTTGTTGAGAAATGGAACAAAGGAAAGCTGGCACCCCAATATTACGAAGGCATTAGCACCGGGCCTCGAACGTCCCATAATTGGAAAATTAAAAAGTGATATGATGGGTACTGGTGGGTTTGTTAACTCTTAAATGTACATGACTGTTTTTGGGATGGATTAGGATATCTATATTTGGCTCAGTATGATCTAACAAGCTACACATACTGAACAAATCATCTAAATTTTATTTGTAATTTTCATCAGATGCTTGTGCATCAATCATCATTTAGTAGGAGGCTGGTATATAGCATTTACATCTTAATCAGATCGCAATTTAGCAATGCAGTCCTCGTCACTGCAGCATTTGTCATGGATGGCCTTTTCCCATGCGGTTGCAGGACAGGTGATTAAAATGAGTAGATATTGGTAAGCATGTATGTATGGATGACTTAGTTCTATTGTTTTTAACACCACTTATTGAGTAATTGAAAATTTTGTGGTTAAAGTTAAGTCATTCCAACAGAAATTTTGTTGTGCAGTTTACACTTTCACTTCGGAATCCTGATCACTCGGCCTTTGAACCCTTGGCCGACCAAAAATAAGACACATTGTATATGAATGTGAAACTTCATCATATTTCCGGATACTTTCAAATTACCCTCTGTGATTTTCTTGTTTCAAGAATTTCGATAATAACTAATTACACTCACAATTATTTACTTCTTCTTTTTTTTTTTGATAATATACACAATTATTTACTACTCTGTCTATAATGTATTTCAGTGCAGGACTTTATAAAAAAAATTATCCATTAATATTTTTATAAAGCCAAAGTCCAAAGCCTACAATTACGTACTCATGTTAAAAATGGTTTAATACCATAATAAATGGTTCATTTAGTGGCCACGAAACTGGCTAGCCACTGTAAAACCAACTTGTGGCCTCTCAAGAAATTATACACCACCTCTTCTTCATCACTAGCTAATTTAATTACTCATTACAACTTAAAGCCCACCAACCATTTGATTCAATGCCTAGCAGACCATCCCAATCCCCAAATCTCAAGCTTTCTTCAAAATGGTTTCTCAAAAATCACCACCAAAACTGTTGGGCTTGCATTACATGGATTTATCATAAAACTATCAAATGACTTGGGTGTATTCGAGACCAATACATTGATGAGTATGTACTCAAAGTTTGGAAATTTAAAGGCTGTACGCTACCTGTTTGATGAAATGCCTAAGAGAAATGAAGCTTCTTGGGGTACAATGATATCAGCTTATGTGAAGATGGGCTTTTATGTAAATGCTATAAGGCTGTTTAATGAGATGAGATTTGAGGGGTTTGGGGTTAGTGGGTTTGTTGTTGCTAGTGTTTTTACTGCCTGTAATAGGTCATTGGATATGGTGTGTGAAGGGTTTCAAGTGCATGGTTTGGTGGTGAAACATGGGTTTTGTAGTGTTTTTGTGTGTACTAGTCTTTTACATTTTTATGGTGTGTATGGTTTGGGGAGTGAGGCTCGCGGGCTCTTTGAGGAGATGCCGGAGAGAAATGTGGTTTCTTGGACTTCTCTGATGGTGGGATATTCGAGTAGTGGTGACTTTGTTGAAGTTATTAATGCTTATAAACATATGAAAGGTGGAGGTGTGGATTGTAACCAAAACACGTTTTCGTCAGTAATTAGTGCATGTGGTTCTCTTGAAGATAGATTGCTTGGTTATCAAGTTCTTGGAGATGTTGTAAAATGTGGTCTTGATGATGATGTTTCTGTGGCGAATGCATTGGTATCTATGTTTGGTAATTTTGGTGAGGCGCATGAAGCTTGGAGTGTTTTTGACCGTATGTATGAGCGTGACACGGTTTCATGGAATTCAATGATCTCTGCGTTTGCATGTAACATGATGCATGAAGAAGCACTGGAATGCTTTTACTTAATGTGCCATGATCATAATGATTTTGATGCAACCACCCTTTCCACATTATCATCAGTTTGTGGTACTGTGAATAGTTTGAAGTGCGGTAAAGGAGTTCATGGATTAGCAGTTAAATCAGGACTTGACTCTAATCTTTGTGTGTGCAATACCCTTCTAACTATGTATTCTGAAGCAGGAAGATGCGAGGATATGGAAGGGTTGTTTGAAGCAATGCCAGAGAGAAATTTGATCTCGTGGAATTCAGTGATGGCTGGCTATGTGCAGGAAGGAAGACGGCGTGATACTTTAAAAGTTTTGGGCAAACTGCTTCAGATAAGGAAAAAGGTGAACCATGTGACTTTTGCAAGTGCTTTAGCTGCATGTTCAGACCCTGATTTTCTTGTTGAAGGAAAAGCTGTTCATGCCTTAGTATTTGTTGCAGGCCTCCATGACAATCTAATTGTTGGGAATGCACTTGTAAGTATGTATGGAAAATGTGGCATGACGTGGGAAGCTGAGCAAATATTCCAGATAATGCCCGGTAGAGACCTAGTTACTTGGAATGCACTAATAGGTAGTTATGCAGAGAATGAAGAAGCTAGTCACGTGATGAAACTTTTTATGTCAATGAGAAAAGAAGGCATGCATGCAAATTACATTACCATGATCAATGTTCTTGCAGCTTGCTTTACACCCCGTGACCTGCCGAATCATGGAATGCCCTTGCATGGACATGCAATTCTTACCGGTTTCATATGTGATGATTTTGTGAAGAATTCTCTTATCACTATGTATGCCAAATGTGGAGATCTTAAGTCAAGTAATAACATCTTTTATGGATGGGGTAACAGGACCTCTGTTACATGGAATGCTATGGTTGCTGCATATGCTCATCATGGTTATGGAGAAGAAGCTTTGAAACTTTTTGTGACGATGCAAAGAGCCAAAGTTGATTTAGATGAATTCAGCTTCTCTGCAGTTCTTGCTGCTGCTGCAAGTTTAGCAATTTTAGAGGAAGGGCAACAGCTCCATGTTTGTGCCATTAAACATGGATTCGACATATCTCTCTATGTCAGGAATGCTACAATGGATATGTATGGCAAGTGTGGAGAAATGAATGATGTTCTGAAATTGCTCCCGGAACCATATAATCGATCAAGACTATCATGGAACATACTGATATCAGTTTTCTCTAGGCATGGATCTTTTCAGGAAGCTAGGAAAAGTTTTCATGAAATGACATGTCTAGGAGTGAAGCCTGATCATGTTACCTTTGTCTCTCTTTTATCTGCATGCAGTCATGGGGGTTTAGTCGATGAGGGTCTTGCTTATTTTGCTTCAATGACCCGGGATTTTGGAGTACCTGTTGCCATAGAACATTGTGTCTGCATAATTGATCTTCTTGGACGAACTGGAAGACTCTCTGAGGCTGAAGGATTTATACAAAAAATGCCAGTACCGCCAAACGACTTTGTATGGCGGAGCTTGTTAGCAGCAAGTAGAATCCATGGAAATGTGGATTTGGGGAGGAAAGCTGCTGAACATCTTCTTGAAACAGACCCATCAGATGACTCAGCTTATGTTCTCTATTCAAATGTATGTGCGACTTCAGGGAGATGGGAGGATGTACAAAATGTAAGGGGAGAAATGGAACTAAAAAACGTAAAGAAGCAGCCAGCTTGCAGTTGGGTGAAGTTGAGAAACAAGGTGAGTTCATTTTCTATAGGAGATAGATCTCACCCACAGACAGAGCAGATATATACAAAGTTAGGAGAGCTTGAGAAGAAGATCAAAGAAGCTGGTTACATTCCGGCTACAAGCTTCTCATTACACGATACTGATGAAGAACAAAAGGAGCATAGTCTTTGGAATCACAGCGAGAGACTTGCGCTTGCATATGGTTTGATCAGCACCACAAAAGGTTCTACTCTTCGGATTTTTAAGAATCTTAGAGTTTGTGGTGATTGCCATGCTGTTTACAAGTTCGTAAGCAGCATTGTAAATAGACAAATCATACTTAGAGACCCCTATCGATTTCACCAGTTTGATGGTGGTAAATGTTCTTGTGGAGACTATTGGTAGTATAGTATAGCTACTTGAATTTGTTCATAAACACATACATTTAGTAGCAAAAAAATTTTGAGAAGTGACGAAAAATGTGCTGTTCTTTATTCTTTGTAATCTGCTCACAGGTCTTAGATGCATATTTAAGAATATGCTAAAAGAAATTTGCAACCGACTGACAAAAGAAAAAGAATTGCTCTCATTGAGAGTTGAACTCAAGACCTCCCGCTTACTAAACGGGTGCTCTAACCAACTGAGCTATGAGAGCAAGTTGTCAAATAGGCATTTTTTTAAAAATATTATTTATTCTTGGCATTTTTAACTTGCATAAAGAAAATGAATTTGATAAAACTTTACTTTCTAAATCTAGGATCAAGAGGGATAATTAACTACTTATTTAATCATGTAAAAACTATCAACTCTGACTTGCGAACATGTATCTGATAGCTTTAAGCAATTTGGATCATGAGCGTAGTGAGGAGTTAGCTTGTTTGAGATATCTTATAAAGTAACTTATAAACAACATTATAAATTACTTATCAATTATAAGTTGTCTATAATTTTGACATATAAGTAACTTATAAGTGTGAGGTTACCGTTAAATAAGTCATGCTATTGATTTATTTTGCACTATTCTCCTGTGGTGTGATATTATTAAATATCAAAGAAACCTAGTAGCGAGAATTAACACATCTTTAAATTTTAAAATGATCAAACTGCAGTATAAAATTTATAAAAAGGTTCAGTACAATAAACTGCATTGTTCAGATAGAATCAGCGTCTCTAAAGTAGCTTAACAACAGAGTTATTAAACAATTGTAACGCGCATCCCCGAAACGAGGAAACTAATGCAACTCCCCAGTTTTCTCGAAAGAGACACATTTACAACTCTTTTCTTTACTCCACTTCTTGTAGGTAATCCTCAATTTCAGCTGGTGTCAGGACTCTGAAATTAACACAGCATTATTCGCTAGGTTTAAACAAAAATTTAAATCACAATACATTCCGTAGTAAAAAAAGTAAATGAAGACTTACCTAAATTGCTTGTCAGCACCAATAATTCCGATCTCAATGTTCTTACCCGAAATTTGTCCTTCAAATCTAGGGGAAAATGTATCCAGCAACAAATGTTACAACCAAAGATTTAGAGCAAGTAAAGCAAACTAAAATTGTTTTCTTCCCCACGTGATGCAAGGATGAAGTAAGTCTTTTGTAAAAGCAACGCCACATGGAAAATTGAAAACTAAGAAAAATTGAGATGCAAATTTGTCATTACAGGGAAAGAGGAAACTTACCCCTCCTTCAGGGTCAAGATAGCAGTGTGTACAGCATCATCAAGTTCCATATCATCTGTGTATCTACACGGCATAGTGAAAGCAATGATCAGAAAAAAGAGAGGTATTGGAAATCAACTGTAACATGTACAATAAAACCAACAGGACCTGAAATTCAACAATTTAACAGGTAACTCCTTGAACATGACAAGCACTAGAAAGAAGTTTAGACATCTTAAACGGTGCAGTACAAGTATTGCACGATATACATACATTGTATGTGAAAAGGATATTGCAAATTAGTTTTCTTTACACGAGATAAACTCATTTTATTTGAGTAGCAGTACAGCTTGGTACAGTTTTGTCAAGTTAAATACCTTATTTCTTAACCTTGGGGTAAGCATGGAAAAAGTTGAATTCTTAATATGAATAAACTCTCACCTAGGACTATTACTGAAATGGAGAGTATAATTTTTAAATTATTCCACAAATCACTTGAACAAAACATGGTTCATTATTTTAAATGAGAATCAATTTGACTTGAACCCAGAACCTAAGAAGAGATTCTGTTCAATAATTAATTCATTTTTATAATATTATCCAACTCCTTAGTCCCTACACAAAAATCTTACCTAGAAACAGTTAGCTATGGGTAAGTACCCATATCACAGCTCCCACACACTCTTTTTTGTTCTTGTTTATATTCAGTAAAAAGACAAAAATTACTCGAGACGAACCACATTGGTTTACTGTACTAATTCCATGAATGAGTTAAATTTAAATCAAACTTTATATAGTAAGTTTTCTGTAGCCAGGAACGGAAAAGAAATTCAGTAGAAGGAAATACACTAAAACACACCTCTTCTCAAGAAATGTTTTTGCATTTGACACATTTTTACCCATTGCTGAAGCTTTCCAAGAGAAGTATGAACCTGATGGATCCACCTGGAGTGCAGACAATTATGGTATCACAGGTGAAGTACAAGGTTTGAATTGTCTCAGAGAAAAGACACAATTCTGGATAAGATTTACTAAATTTGTTCAATTAACTATAGTGCAATGCTCTTTGGCCTCGTATACAAGGGGTTTTAGTTAGATGCCATTAAAGACTAAAAGCTTTATTGAACATAATTGCTGTTCTCACAAGTACAAACTTTCTAAAAAGGTTTCGCCATAATAAGATGTTTGTTAAGTTTAAAAGATATATCATCATTCTGTACTTTTGAAACCCACAATTGTCTGGAAACAAGTAGCTTAATGACTTATTCTACAAACACTTAAAACGTTTATAAATCAATCTATCACTATATAACACCAGAGCAGACTTCAGTTCTGCGTATAGAAACTGCATTGTATATGCAAGTGTGATAGCTGATTAGAAGTCGGATGTTATACCTGATAGAGTTGTGGACCCTTGTCATCAAACCCAGCAACAAGGAGTGAAACACCAAAAGGCCTAACGCCACTTCACAACAAGGAAAACAATATGTTTAAGTACATAAATCAAAAGATAAATATCTTCTAAATGTCGAAAGGTATGTTAATTTGGTAAGAATATGGGGTACAGACCAAAGCGTTGATGTTAAAAATTTAGCAATCTTAAATATGGATCCCAAATAAGACACAGGTGCAGTGACCGGCATGGGCATGCAAAAGTGAAGCGCAGAATTTTATACATTCTTTCTTTTTGAAGTATTAAGGATCGATAATCATCATGATATAACATTTTCCGTAACTACAGTTGCTCAAATTAGGCTATTGTTTTCACCTTTCTTTTTAACTTGAGAAGTGGAGCATATAGAGGCCAGCCAGTTATGATATTACTGAGGTTTTCAAGGAATAAAAGGAACTAGAGCTGCCTCTTAAATTTTAGTGCATTTTAGAGATTTGCAAAATTAATTCTTAGCTCATCGAACTAATTATAGATCAATGCACATAACTACTTACATTCAAAATATGTTAACTAGATGGGTACAGAGAGTACAATTCATTCAAGATTTTCCATGATTAAACAATATTGGGGATTTGATCTCCTTCTATCGACCCCAAAATCAGATAATATGTACTATAAAATGATATGGCAGTTCAAAGATAACATAGGAAGGAGATGGCAGTTAGTAACTGGGAGTGATACAAAATAATCTCATTTGAAAACTACACTTCTTTACTAGTACCACATAGGAAGATAATAAATATTTACCCCGACTGTGTGAACTCTTGCATTACAGCTGCTGTTTCCCTGACAAGTTGCGTGACAGGGATAGCTTCCTATAATTTGCAAAACAAAAAAGATTTACTATTTACAATGTCTATTGTGGTAATCTATAAGACAAAAAGAACACATATTAACTTATAGTTAGTAGCCTTGCAGTAAAGTCTGGATAAAATTAACAGTGCATGTGCACTTAAAAATCAGCAAGATGGATAGGTGGAAGAATTGATCTTAAGCTATATCAAATCAAGACTAATTATCTGCTAAGACACGGATATCAACTATTGGATAAATTCTATCTACAGAAATCAAGTAGACCCTAGTTATAGTTCGCACAAAATTAACAAAAAGGCTAAAGAAATCGATGAGAAGTATGCAGCACATTAACTTTCTATATAATAAAAAGATTATTGAAGAGCAATAGACATACTTTATACAGTCGATGATATTGTTCTGCTTGCTTCCTACTTTTACGAACTAAAACTCGAGAATCAGGACCCATGCCACTGCACAACAGAAAAATATTAGCCAAAAGATATGCATGTTTGAGTGTATAGTGAAAGATAGGGGGTGGATCTAGCAGTATGAGAACAAGAAGAGGGATACTACAGATACGTTACCGTATGCATCTATATATGTATCAGTTGCATAATCCCAAAACTTTCTATATATACACATAGATGCAAAATATATATTTTAAGATAAGACAGACCATAGAGCAATTTGATACAGCACATATGGAAAAAATCCTTTTCCTTTACAATACTTTGACAGCACATTTATTAATTCTTGATAAAATCTAATAAATGTTGAATAACAGCATCCGATTCAGAATACTCACTCTTCAAAGTTCAAACAATGAGTCAATTTTATGAATTTTGTTTGTCTTGCATCTTCCTCCATGGAAGTGTTCATGGTTCCAGAATCAAATTTATGGTCGGTTCTAAACCAGAACTAACAAACAAAGATATTTGGTTCTCAAAGAACCAACTATTTTCCAAAGGTAAGAACCAGCCATTATGGTTCAGTTTGGTCCGACTCTGGTTCCGAAGCAAAAATAAATTTTATTAGATCAAACTTTCTTATAAAGACATTTAAAATTAATAGATTATATTAGATAAAAATATATGTAGACTTTTATACATATACTATGGAAGAATCCAACACAATACTTATTACATATACAGTATATATAGACGCACAGCAGGGCTGCAGGCACATGGACCTTAAGGTACTTCAAGGCTCACCCTGAAATTCTATATTGTGTCCCGCACTCCCGCTCTTCATACAATAAGTCAATATTGTGAATTTTGTTTGTCTTGCATCTTCCTCCATGGGGGTGTTCATGGTTCCAGAAATCATATTTTGGCCGGTTCGAAACCAGAACTAATAAAGAAAGAACAGTGGTCCTCAAAGGACCAACTATTCTCCAAAATTAAGAAAAAGCCATTACGGTTCAGTTTGGTCTGATTCTGATTCGGAAGCAAAATAATTTCTAATAAATCAATTTTTTTTGTAGAGCCGCTTATAATGAATAAATTATATGAAATAAAATAGATACATAAAATTTTATATATATAATTTAGAAGAATCCAATAAAATTCGAGATATATATACTTTAAAATCTCTGACATCATTTTTATGTCTTTAAATTTTTTAAATAAGTTAATTGATTTTATCAATGAGAGAAGGCGCAAGTACAAATACTAACAACATAAACTAACAGTTTGTAGAGCCGCTTAAAATGAATAAATTATATGAAATAAAATAAATACATAAAATTTTATATATAAACTTTAGAAGAATCCAATAAAATTCGAGATATATATACTTTAAAATCTCTGACATCATTTTTATGTCTTTAAATTTTTTAAATAAGTTAATTGATTTTATCAATGAGAGAAGGCGCAAGTACAAATACTAACAACATAAACTAACAGTTTTTAGTTTTTTTTTGTTGAAAAACATGAAGGTTTATTTTGCAGACACTGGACTTTGCTGACTTGAAACACATTCCTCCGAAACCTGATCCATCTCCAAATTAATAACCGCCTCCGCCACATTACCAACAGCCTTATCCTTCTTTACCGGCAACTTCAACACCGTAGCAAACCTACTCCTATTAACACTAATCCTATACCCATTCACAAAACAACACTTCTTGACATGATCATAAGAAACAATAAACAGACCAACAAGATCATCTCTAATTATTTCATCAAACTCAATATGAACAAAATCCCACAACCCGAGACGCTTAAACAACGCTTTATGCATATCAAAATCAAATCTTTTTGATGGGACAAAGTTATTTACCGGTGGAACCTTCTATCTTATCTGTGTGGAATCAGAAATCATGAAACAGAGTCTTTCCAAGTAGGCTTTTCTTGATCAATATGGTTCTTATTTTGTTTTATAAATCATAGTTAATTATCCTAAACAATACACTTTCAATTTTGTAACCGTTTTCTCTGACCATCCCATCTTCTTCTCCCTTTATTTTATAAACTTTTATGCACTGTTTCATTATCCACATTTCATACACATTCTTTGTCTGATTGGTTGAGTCTCGGGAGATATCGAAATCTGAAATCTGCAACTTGCGGGAGACCAAGCAACAAGTAACAAATAATTAGGTAAATCTCATGTGAATAATACCATGGGCTAAGGTTTGTTTCGACGCTTTTCAATTTAAATGATCAGATTTTTGTTTGTTTGAAGTTGGTATTGATTCTTGCGTATATGTTAAATTGTTATTTTCACTTTTTAAATATTTTGACACGCACACACAAGCCAGGGGTCTTTCGGGAAACAGCCTTTTTATTTTTCGGAATGAGGTAAAGGCTGCGTACATCTTACCCTCCCCAGACCTTGCGTTAAGCGGGATATACTGGGCATATTTGGTTTGGTTTACTGGACTTTGGACTTTGCTGTTGGAATGTATTAGGTAGGAAGACTAGCAGATAGGGCTATTCTGTATGGCTTGCTTATCCACAAACCTGGATTAATGAAATAACAATGCTAGATTCGCCAGAATGTTCCTAATTCAGGTAGAAATATTGAGCTTGCTCTACGATGTAAAAAGATAAAGTAAACTTCTAAATTCAGACCTGTATACAACTCCAATGTTGGGGGTCAAAATCTGAATCTTTTGCACCTACATATAAAGCCATGATAATTGCTTCAGTTAGATAGTGAAAATAAGTGGAGATAAAATTGATGTGCCTGGTACGTAAACTACTAGTCTGATTCAAAGTATATTGCAAGTCTACTTGAAAGACAAAAAAATGTAAAACATGCGACATAATTTAACAATAAAAAATGGTTAACATTTGAGAACTATACCAACAATTACATGAGACCCCTAACTCTACATACACATTTTGACGGTTTGATTGGTAACAAGGATATGGCACCAAAAAAATTCTATATAGTTATCCATAATAATCACGCTACTTGCCCGTAGGCTAAAAAAAATTATAAAGTAAAACTGTTCGAGGAAATTGTTGATACAATATATGAATGCTATAGGCCTCACTGAGACTAGAAACACAATATCTTTAAATTGATTTAGGTCCAAAAGCTTTTTACCGTTTGAACTAGCAATGTGGCGGCACTATGATCTTCCTTTGCAATAGAGGTTTAATAATAAGCAAGCAACATTAACAGACAGTAAATGTACTCACAGATGCCTCATCAACTAGGATAGAAGGAAGCTTCTTCTCGGTGGCGATAACAACTCCATTAGCCGCTGCAAGCATCAGATGAACAAGTGAGCCATTGTCAAAGCGAACCGTGATAGCACAAATCAAATGTACAAACAGTTATAACAGCAGGCAAATTTCACAACATATTGCTTCTAAAACAGACAATTTACAGTAATAATAATCACATATACAGACAGTAATTAAGGCAGGCAACACGTAATAAATATCTCAATTCCCGTATAATAAGAGTGTTGGTTGTAATTATCAGTAAAAGTACCTTTGATGCCTAAAGAAGTTTGACCAGATCCAACAGCTGTTAAGGCATGCTCAATCTGGACAAGCTTTCCAGATGGACTGTTTCAACGAAAAAGATCCTAAAATCAACAAAGTATAATTGGGGGAAACGAAAGCTAAACCTCGATAAAATAGCACAAACATTGCTTAAAAGCAAAGTATTAACTATAAAATGAAATAACAAATAACACATTAATCTAATACCCTATAAATCGAAAAAGAGCAGTGAACATATAATTTATATATATATATATATACCTAAAAGTGGTGAGGGAAAATGAGTACTGCGAATCACCCATAGCGTAATCGAAGAAGCTGAAGATAAAATCTGTGAGAATTAAACCGTAAACGATTAAAATTGTAAACATACATTTAATTAATTAAAAGAACTACGTAGCAAATAGTAAGGATCAAAAGCACAATTCAAACCCTAATAAGAGATGGGCTTACAAAATGCAGAAGAGAGTGTTTACTTAAAAAGAAAAATAGCTGGAATGTATAAATTTAGAGGAGAATGAATGTAGGTATATTTGTACCTGCAAATTTGAAGGCTTTTGATTTAGAGTTTGATCTTTCTCTCCAAGCAAGCTATTTTCTACAAGTAGCTTTCTCGGATCAATTTAAGATTGGAACTATTTGGGCTTTAATTTCGATCCACCGCAAATTGGGCTTCGCTTCTGCTTTTTGGATGACAAAATAATCCTATTCGACGACCGATACCTGATCCGAAATCCGAATTTTTGGATTTATCGAATCCGATTTTTTGGTTTTGGATTTGGATATAAATTTAATTTTTAAACCCAAAAATTTTTGGGTTTGGATTTGGATATTAGGTATACCGATCTGAAACCCGATCCGAAATCCGAAACTCTATCTGAACCTGATCTGAACCCGAAATCCGAAAAAACCCGAATTATTATTATTATATATATATATAATATTAAAATTTTATATATTACACATTATATATATATTATAATATACATTAAATATATTATTTTATAATTTTTAGAACATATATTTTTATATTTATGTTAAAAATTAACTAATTATAAAGTTTAATGAAATATAATTATTCAATCATTTAAATGGGTGATAAGGTTTATAAGGTTAACAAAACATCTTTTAGTACTAAATCTAAAAAACTAGGTATCAATTGAGTTGATTTTTTAAATATTAGTTATATATATAATAACACGATTAATGATACGGTGGACTGGTTGAATATGACACGTTAAAACTCTTTTTCTACAAGTCGCATGTTTGATCCCAAGTACTTGCAATATCAATAGTTATACAAATTTTCAGATTTCAGGTTCGGGTTCGGGTATGAATATCAAATTCAAAAAAAATCGGGTTTCGGGTATATCCAAATCCATTCCGAAATCCGATGGATCGGGGTATTCATTTTCGGGTATTTTTCGGGTTCGAATCGGGTTCGGGTATGGATAAAATTTTCGGGTTTGGATATGGATTCTGCAATACCCGAACCGATCCGACCCGATTGTCATCCCTAATCACCGCCTGTATTTTATATTAAAAACTACAATAATGAATTGAGAAATTCTCATTGGTTACCTTTTTGAAATTGGTATTTTTATACGGTGTTATTTCATATTTTGATCCTAGAAGAACACCCACAATGCAGAGTATCCTTTTTCCTTCCCAACTGACCCTTTTGGATGCCACGCAATATAGAATTGAGTTAATTGAATAGATGACCAAATATGTATAACACGAGAGATCCACTACTTTATATATATAACTAAATGCACATGCATCCGGCCAATTTGCAAAATAGTGGAGTAATATAAAAAGGACATAATAGAAACAACCACTAGTTTCCAATGACTAATTTACAAAAAAATAAAAATAACCACTAGCTTATAACGGCTAGTTTAAAAACAAATAAAAACAACCACTAGCTTCCAACGACTAGTTTACAAACACTAGTTTCTCGTCATAATTTTCTGAAGCAATTTTGCATGGGCCTTCCGCTGAGTATTATTCATCTTAGTAGTATCTGCCAAAATGACTTGTAAATCCATATCAACTTGCTTCGCCTCCAGCTCCCTTTGTCGCTTCTCAATTTCTTTTTGACAAAATTCATTTATTGTATCCATTATAATCATTCTTCTCAAGTCATTAACTTGTAAAGATTCATACTCTTCAACTTTTGCGGTTGTTGCCTTCTCTTTTCCCTTCCTCTTAGCTGTTGTTGACGGAGGAATTTGGTAGCAACAAAATTCAAGGTTCGTAGACGGAAATAAGATCTGTGACGGTGGTTCTTCGTCGAAAAACGTGAACAGTGTTTGGTGGCTGAGATTGCTTAGGGTTAGTGGTGGCTCCTTTACACTCTCGCTTCTACCCCTTGCAATTTGCCTACGTATTCGTATTTATAGGGAATCAAGCCAACGTAGTTCTTCGGGAACAAGAAACCTAATAGGCTTAGATCTCTTGTCCCGAGACCCAGTAGGATATCTACTGAAAACCATCTTCTATTAGCTTTTGGAATGTCTGCCGATAAGGCCCAACCATAAAGGCCCAAGGCTCGTCCGCGGCTTCCAGACTTCACGGATAAGGCATCTCCCTGGCCAAGGATAGCCCTCCGCTACCAGCTGTTTCTCTAATCCGTAGACGCAGGTATAGCCGTGGTTCACCCCAAATATTGGACGCATCCTTGTCCCTCGTATAAGGAGCCCCTACCAGATTGCAGGACAATTGATCCCAAGCTTTTGGGTGCAAAATACAGGATACTCCAGAGTCTCTCAACGACAAGTTGACTACAGAGATAGAGCTCCCAAAACACACACCAAAGTTTACTCAACATCCCCAATAAGGACACTCATTGACTACAGGAGGAGGCCTTCCGTCCAGGCATACCCCTGAAGGTCTCTGACCACAGACACCGCCTTCATGTGGTTACATTACAGGAACGAGTTCTTCAATAGAGTACCTGCAGCAAATACATTAGTAATAATAGACTTCCTTTCTCTTGAAGTGTCCAAAGAATCCGTCCAAACAACTATATTAGAGTCCCATTCAGGATGTCTCTTTTACATAGGGCGCACCCTTACTTTTTATAGCATAAGGGGCACGTCTCCGAGGTTTAAACCTCTTTTTGTTTGTTCCCAACTTGAGGGCACACCTTTTATTTCATAGCACTCCTGATTTATCCCTCAAAAAGGGCACGTCCTCTATCTTTAAGGGAAAGTGGGCTCGCCCTACTTTTCCTTTAATCTTGACATCAATACCCTAACGTCATTCAATTGACCAGCTTTTGACCCGGATATCATTCACACCAAATTTTGGGCATAACAACTACCCCCAAATTTCATAAGCTATTGAAAATGGGTTTGGAATTTTTATTTTTCATTATCATTTGCTTAAAATTTGTGCAGATCTGTCATGTTATTTTTTTATACGGGGCGCGCCTTCATGAGGGCGCGTCCTTGATATCTGAAATGGTTCTCCTCTTTCTCGGGGAAAGTGATTGATGGGATTGACAGCTGTCCCACATTACTTTTTAGCGCAAGTAATCATTTTTTTTTACTTTTTACTTCATATCTTCCTTTTTCATTTTACCTTCTCTTTCTAGAATGTATCTTTGGCGGCAGTTGAGAGTTTTACCCTCTCGGAATCAGTCAATCTTTCACCGTTTTCAAGCTTATTTATGGTCATCTTCTCACTGATTAAAAAGGTACACAAAACATTTCGCATTTTTTAAGTTTCATCAAGTAAATTATAGTGCATGCTATTTAGTAAAAAAAATTGTAGTGCATGCTACATTGACTATTCATCTTCTTTCTCTTACTTTTTGTGCTCTTCACAATTGTTGTATGTATATGCGTATATTGTATATGTCAATTTAAATCCTTTAGGATTTCAAATTCAAATTCGTGTTTTTTGGAATTTCAACCATTTTTTTTAAAGTAATTTGTACCTTAACTCAGACCCAAGGCGCCCCTTTTGTCTTCTCCGCGTTAAATTAGATCCAGGACGCACCTAAAAACGGGTCTTTTGGGAATATGATTTTTATAATAAAAAATCAAGTAATCACTGTTCGGGCGCGCCATCTTAGCTTATGACGCGTCTTATAGGACATTCGTGGCAGCCGCTTCTAGTCTAGACCAAGAGTATATAATTCTTTTTCAAATAGGGCGCGCTATCTTCCTTAATGCACGCCAAGTTTTTGTTTTCCCCTTTTAATTCCAGCATTTTAAATCGTAGTAAAATACTTGGGGTGCGCCCTTTCTTAGGGCCGCCTTATAATTTTATCATTTTCTGTCTTTTTTTATTCTTTTTGAACGGCCCTCAACAAATTTTTCCTTTTGTTTTGACAGCAGGAAGACGAGGGCGAAGTCTTCTCCTTTTCACTCTTTCAAGGAATTATTTCCAATCTTGAGATATATTCTTCTCCCAACGTTTACTTCAAACCACAACTTCCAAACGCTCACCATACTCCTGAATTCTTAGATCGTGTGGCGCGTCTTATTCAAGACTCTAAGGTAGGCAAACTCATGGAAGACTCTTCAAACATTTCCTCTTTGGATAATGTTCTTTTGGCTCAAAAAAGGGGAAAATAAGCTAATTTCCAAAGAGAGATCACCACTCCGAGAAGATAATGACCTAAATAATTGGCTAGAAGGATTGGATGTTGACATATAAAGAAGAGTAGATATGGGAGTGAATGTGGGAGCTGGACCCTTAAAAGTTTCATACAAGTCTAGTTCTCCCAGCCTGTCTCCGCAATCATCACATTCACACTATTTCAGATACTAAAGGCGCTCCTGAAGAGGGTTATCCACCTCTTCGTGATGAGATGAACTTTTTTGATGAAGACATACTCCAATTTTCGGATTCTCCGCCCGCAAGGATTGGCTCAGTTGGTTTAAGAGTGGATAATTATCCTCTTGGTCACAGGTTCGAATCCCACAGGAGGAGAATTTATGATTATGCCTCATAAGTCAGAGCCTGTCGCTTAAATGCGGTTTACCTTGGTTCACGTGGTTTGCAGGCTGTTGCGTGAGCCCGTAGGGTTTACCTAGTGCGCACCCGAAGGGTAGCGGCTGCGGGTTAACTACGATAAAAAAAATAACAAAATCTCGGATTCTCTTGAACTTCTCCCGTCCCTTTTGTTCATTGGGAGGTTTCTGATAGTGAAATTGATTTTGACTGGAGCAAATATGAGCCATGTACTGAAGCCGTAAAGAAACGCTTTAGAAAAGAGCAAGGAACGTTGTTCCGTGTGGGGATTTCATCTAACTGTTCAGACAGGCAATTGGACTGGCTAATGAAATTTTACGATATGGAAGGTATATGGGAGCGCCCTCTGAGCATGATGTGTCCTCATATTTTTAATTATAGAAGAAACTTTTGGATCCCAAGAATGGTCGCAAGCTCGAAGCTGGTCTCTTTAGGATGGCGCGCCCTTACACCTCTATCTTAGGGATGTAATTGAATTATACGACTTGGCTCCTCTCCAACTTTCACCAAACAGCTATAAACTTGTGTTAGCTTTGTTCATCCTCTATATGGACTTAAATTTTCCCTAACCAACAAAGGAGGAGGTGAGCCACTTCTTTAGCTTTCACAAATCTGACCATAGTTATTACTACTTAGTAGTCGACAAGCAGCACAACAAGAAAGGATTTTCCTCCGGGAAAGTCAGTCATGAGAAGGGATGGAAAGAAAACTTCTTCTATTTATATGACGTTCCCATAATCAGGATTCAGTTCAACACAAAACCAAGTAAGGGTGCGCCTTAAATTTTATTCATTGTCTTCTTTTTCCTTTCATTTCATTCTCCCTCCTCTTTTTTTATATATTTCACCTTTCTTACTTATTATATAAGCCTTCATCACGGGAGCTAGAGGGCGCGCCCAAAGCTCTTGCTGAAGCTTTACTGAAGATTGCGGCAGAGAGGTGGATTTTAAAAACTCTTGTTACCAGATCCAACCTAATGCGAGTTGGAATTCTCTCTGACTTGGTGGGGACAAAGTGTAAATACATGGAGTTCAGGAAAGGTGTTCCGGTCTCTCGCGTCATAGAAATAGAAAGTGATGATGAAGGAGAGGAAGAAGAAGAGTATAAAGATAAAGTTACTCAAAACGAATCCCCACTAGGTTTGAATTGCATTTAAAGTTATACTAAACATTTCTAGTCTTAGCGCGCCCTTAGTTTAGGGCATGCTTCCTTTATCTGCCATGGCATGCTCTTTGAGAGTTTTTTCATTATATTAGGCCAAGTACCATTACGAAGGCGCATCCTTTCTGGGCGCGTCCTAGTTGGTTCGCTTTTCACTTAATCAAGTAAACTTGTTTACACACTGTACTTTATACTGCATGATCCTAATTTGTGCATACTCGTTGCTTTTACTTATCCAGTATCAATTCACTTTGTTAAAAATTATAGAGCGAAGGTGCGCCCTATCAAGGCACGTCTAATCTTTTAGTGCACTAATCATTTTCAAGGTTTTTACACAGATATGGCTCCTCCCAAGATTTTTAAGTCATTCGGGGGCGCCCTGGTGATAAGCCCAAAGCCAGAGCGCCAAATAAAGACACTCCAAAAACTCAACCATCCATTCCGACCCCTACTTCTGTCTTCCAACCTACCCATGTTCCTAAAAGGACAGTGGTAGACCTAAACGAGAAACAGGGCGGGCCTAAGAGGCCCCGACAGAGGGCGCGCCTACTGACTCTTCTTCAGCAGCACTCAATTATCTTGGTCCTCTAGGTTCTATTTATGTTATTGATGGAGAGGTTAGGCAGTGGCAGGAAATAAGTTTGAAAGAATCTACCAAGGCCTCAGTCAAAACCTCTTTCCAACTCATGTTTCATTACACTCAAGTTATGGATAAAATTTTGGAGGAGAGGGCGGGCCTGAAAAGGCTGCAGGGAGATAATAACATTCTCCAAAACAATCTCATAGACAAGGACCTTCTTCATTCCAAAGACATCAAGGCAAAAGATTCTCAGATTTCTTTTCTCAAAGGAGAAGTGGATAATATGAATTCTTAGCTTGAAATTACCAACAAGAAAGTTGAACTCCTTCATACGGAGCTTGTAGAGACAAAGCTGAAAGTAGAATACCTCGAGGTGCAACAGAAGGATGGTTGGTTGGACGATAAAAAGGATATAACTGATGACACTTTTGCTCATGGTTTTCACTTCTACGGAGTTGGGTTCGTGGCAAATGACCCAGATTACATCTTCGAGAAGTTTGGCGAGGAGACGGTTGCTGAGATGGTAAAGTTTAAAAAGGAATATGCCGCATAAATTAAAGAAAGGAGGATAGAGCTTGGGCTAGAAGAAGAAGAAGGAACACCTAAAGACGTGCCTGAGGTTGACCCTTCTGTTCCCCTTCAATTAATTCCCCCAACTGATGACACTCAGGGCGCGCCCTGATTTCCTGCTACTTTTAATTTTGTTTATCCAACTCATATTAATACTCGAGGTGTCAGCCCTCTTTTGATATTGTGTAAAGTTATAAGACTAATCTTTTGCTGCTACTTTCATTTCTTTTAACTTCCATGACAATTATTTTGCCCCAGTTTCTTCTTATCATATAAAATTTCTAAGTCAAGTATGTCAGGCACTTCTGTTTTTAGGGCGCGCCAAAACCGTGGGGCGCCATTGATTCTTCTATTTTTTCTGTAAGCAAAATTTCCTAAGCTACTAATAGATGAGGCGTTTCCATCATCAGGGCGTGCCTTATGGTTTGATATCTTATTCATGAAGTTTGAATCATAGGTAAACATAAAATTTAGAACATAACAGCCATTTTTAGTTGCTTTTGCATAAAATTTAGCGGAAATTTAAAGTACTCTCCTTTGATTGGGGTGCGCCCTAATATGTGATTATGGGGTTTTACCAACTATGCTATAATTTCATAAAATTTTCTAAGGCACTTTTGTTAGGGCGATCCCACCCTCAGAGCACGCCTTTATAAGTAAATGCATAAACTTTTGAGGATCAAAATATTTTCCAAATCATAATGTTAGACACGACATATCTTAAAACTTTTGCTTTATTCTAACCCAGCTACTTTATTTGCTGCTTTTAAAACATGTCTCTTGATTTATATGTGAACTGACTTTTAAACTTTATAAGCTAAGCACTATTTGGGCGTTCCCTATCACAAGGTGTGCCCTTAAAACTTCATTCATGAGCTCACTGTATGAATTTGCTTAAATATATCTTACAAGTAAATTTTGCTGAGGCGCTTCTACTCTTAGGGCGCGTCCTGAAAAACATATATTTGAATACCTTTTTCTTTTATTGATAATGCGCTCTAGTGTGAAATGTACATCAGTCCTATGGCTACTATGTTCTGTGGGTAAATTATTTAAATTTTTTTCATTCAACTAGTTCTAAATTTTGTAGTCATATATACTACCCTCAGCCTAGGAGGAATTTATTTACTACTAGTCTATTACATAAAATCAATCATATAAATGAGGGGACCAAGGTCGCACCCTACTGATAATATTTTCACAAGTGTTCTGCATTCCAAGCTCGAGGAATGAGTTTGCCATTCAAATTCTCCAAGCGATAAGTTTATTTCGAAAGTATAGCTTTAACTTCGTACGACCCTTCCCATGCCGGGCTATTTTGGTATTTGGCATGACCTTTCGTAAAACAAGATCTCCCACCTTATAAGGCACATACTCCATCTTCTTGTTGAAATATCTCGCAATCCTCTGCTGATATGCAGCAAACTTTAATTGAGAATTCATTATGGTTTCATCCAACAAATCTAAGTGGAGCCTCTAATTAACCTTCACATCTTCTTCCATAAACAAGTCTCTTTGTAATGACCCAACCCCCACTTTCACGGGAATCATAGCCTCATACCCGTAAGCTATCATGAAAGGGGACTCACCAGTAGTTGATCATAGAGTTGTGTTATAAGACCAAAGAACAATTGGTAGATGCTCTGGCCAATCTCCTTTCTTTTCCTCCAACTTGGCCTTCAGAGTGTGTTTAATGATCTTATTTATGGCTACAGTCTTACCATGGCTTTGCGGATGATAGACTGCAATAAAGTCTTTCTTAATATGTAAATCTTCACAAAGCTTCCTTAATTCTTTATTGTCAAACTGCTTCCCATTGTTAGATATGAGCTTATACGGAATACCAAATCTGCAGACTATGGAATTGAAAATGAAATCTTTGATTTTCTTAGCCGTGATTGTGGCCAACGATATAGCTTCCGCCCACTTTGTAAAGTAATCAACAGCTATAACAACATATTTCACACCCCCTTTGGCCTTGGGAAGTTCTCCAATAAGATCTATTCCCCACATGGAGAAAGGCCAAAGACTTGCCAATGAGGTTATAGATGCTGCAGTTGAAAGGAATATGTCCTAAGTCCAGGGAGAGTGTCTCGCCAACCTGAGAGGTATTATGGCCTTGTCATTGAGAATGACAATGAGTTGTCGATCATTGATGATGACGACCCTGTAACCTATAATGAGGCTATGAGTAGTGTTGACTCAGAGAAATGGCATAGTGCCATGAAATCCGGAATGGAATCTATGTATACGGTATACAAAAGATAGATTATAGCAGATGGCCAGGTGGAGACCTTTAAGGCCAGGATTTTGGGAAAAGGATTCAAACAAAGGCAATGGATTGACTTTGATGAAACCTTTTACCTGTAGCCTGTTATAATCAGTTCGGATTTTGCTTGCGATTGCTGCTTACTACGACTATGAGATCTGGCAAATAGCCAGATGGTTTTCTTTCCAAGAGAAATGAAAACCTAGTGTGTAAGCTACTGCGAACCATATGTGGTTTAAAGCAAGCTTCTCGAAAGATGGAACATTCGTTTTGATGAGATAATCAAAGAGTTTGATTTTATCAAAAAAAACGTAGATGAACCATGCGTCTACAAAAGGGTTAGTGGGAGCGCGGTAACATTTCTTGTATTATATGGAATTAGAGTTGACACACATAACAACATAGCAGACCCACTCACAAAGCTACTTTATGAAAGTCACTTTGATCGTCATAAAGACAAGATGGGTATTAGATACCAGAGTGATTGGCTTTAGTACAAGTGGGAGATTGAAAGGAATATGTCCTAAGTCCAATCATGTATTAGGATTTAGGAATAACTTTTATGTAATCTGTTTTGATTTTATTGATATTAATAAAGACTTGTTTTGTTTTTATTACAGGCTTTATCTATTTAAGTGTTTAAATAAGATATACCATAGTTTAGAGTAAAGCTTTTTATGGATTATGATGAGATCATAATAGTGAGACCTAAAAAGATGATAATTCTAAACTTAAATAGTTCCTGGTCATAAGATTACTAACTGGTAATTAATAATCCGCAAAGATCGGTACATACTATGCTTGCTTCATTATGAAGGATGTCTGTTCTCATTGACATTTGTGTGGTGACACTATAGCTAGTATGTAGGTGCTTATTATGGAATAAGTTCACTGAACATGACTCGCCCAGCTGAACAACTGATGGAGTTCACTCACGTGACAACAGTTGTTCGCTTAGTGATAGTTGTACAAGTATCCTTAGACTTGAGGTCATCATAGTCATCTTGTGTACACTGAACTATGCTTTGGTTTAGTTCTTAGTCTCCAGGGACAATTATTAGGGCTCTTCTGGGTATAGAAATTTGTACACGAAGATAGTGTATGATCAATAAAGGATCTACCCCTTCCAGTGAAGGAAGCGAATGTTCAAGGCTGATCCACTTATGCTAGTTCAGGAATCTCTGGCCAGAGTGAATGAAATTAGAAAGGAGTTTCTAATTTGCATAGAACTACGCATAGTAAATGGTAAGCAAGTGATTGAATTAGATAGGCTTGACACGAGATCCATGCCTTGTATTTAATCGGAACATTGTAGGGTAGAAGGAGTTTATTGTACGGTAACTATTCACTGAATATGTTCTTGATATTCTAAGCAGTGAATTCATATTATCCGGATAGTCGCGATATGCTGAGAAGTATCCCTCGCGATGTAGAATAAATGTGATTGATTAATTAATCATATTTAATAAATTAGAGAATTTATATAAATAATGATAAAATAGTTTTATTATTATTTATTTCTACTACCGGATTAATATTGAACCTACAGGGTCACACCATAAAAAGAGAATGATTTAATGGTGGAGGAATTAATTAATAATGGCTAATAATTATTTATTTGTGAAATAAATAATTAATTGGCAAATTTAATAATTGATTAAATGAGATTTAATTGATTATAAATTAATTAAGAAAATTTCTTAATATTATTAATTAAGGATTTAATTTTTAGAAATTAAATCAAGAGAGAGAATTATTTCTAAAGTGTTTAGAAAAAGGATTAATAATTAAAAGGTATTTTAATTATTACTGAGAATAATAAATGGGATAATAATAATAATATTTATGGGAAAATTTCAGCTGAAAATTTTGCCTATAAATACACTATTATAGACCCTATTTTATTCTAATCCCATCGAAACCCGAAAACCCAAAAAGTTTGGAAAACCCAATTCTCTCCACCTTCTTCCTCCTCCTTAACATCGTTTTCTTGGTGGATACCGGTGGAGTGCTTCATACTTGAGGAGCAATTGCTAAGGATCTCTGATCGTTGTCTCCGAATTATTTTAAAAGGTTAGATTCGATCCCTCGAATTTTTATTCACGATTTATATGCTTTTATTTGGATTTTGTATGTGTAAAAGTGTTTTGCCATGCCCCGCTGCGTTAAAAATCCAACAATGGTATCAGAGCATAGGTTGTATGCATATAGATCTGTGGTAAAAATTTCAGAATTTTATGTGCTTGTATGAATTAATTATGATTTTTACAAGTTATATCATGGATTAATTTTGTCTGATGAGAAATCGTTTCTCAGAATAATTTTGAATGTTGATCTGGGTTCTACAAGTGTTGTAGATCGTCTGGGTATTTTTTTCATAATTTTGTGATGTATAGATTTTTTATTATGATTTTTTGAAGTTATTTCAATTAAATTTCGTAATTAATCATATATATATAAATTGTTAGTATATATATAAAATATATATACATCTGTTTGTATAATCTGTTGCTTGTCTGCTGTTCTGTGCTGTTGTCTGCATATGTCTGCTGTGTTGCACAGAAAGAGGAACAGAAGTTGTCAGGCTCGTTTTCCGAGGAAAAGCGGCGGTTGCTGCAAAAGAAAAAACAATATAGGGGTGTAACGCATTCCGGGAATGCGTTACACACCTGTGGCGCATTCACGGAATGCGTTACACCCTTTAATGGCTGAAAAAGGTGTAACGCATAACTGGAATGCGTTACAGGTCCTGTAACGCGTTCCTGTAATGCGTTACAGCCCTTCTGTTGATTTTAAAATTGATTTTCTGGGAGTTTCGTAACTCCGTTTCAGGCGTGCAATATACCGTTGGATTCATTTTTTCGAGAAGGATCTAATGGAGTGATCAATTTTAGTTTATATAAAAGTTTTGAACTGTTTATATTTCCATGAAGTGTTTTAAAGTTGGTTTTGACTGTTTTAATTGCTTTTAAATGCTTCATGTGATACATAGAGATGTATAATGCTTAGACTAATGTGCTAGATGATTTAACATGCCTACCTTGATGTTTATTCATGTTGATATATGTGATATATGTTTAGTTTATCATGCGATGATAGATTTAGGTGAACTTAAATGAACATAAGGCGTTTGTTAGACAACCTAGTATAATGAAATTATTTCATAACCTTAATAATAATATTACGAATACAATCATGAGATTCTTGTGTTTATGAAACACGTAATTGAATATGAATTTTCGATATGAGAGAAAGGATGATTCTGTCAACAATAGATTTCTATCTGTAAGAAAGGGTTATTAAGTGACGCCTCTTGACAATGCTCCACCCGATCTGGGAATCATCTGATTATTGATTATTAATTTGAAATATTTAATTTAAAAGGAAGAATTTCTTTATAATATGATTATGATTGTAACGTAATATAATTCCTCTAAAATTAAATAATATCAAGTAGTAATTAGCCAATGATACAACGGGCTTGTGTCAGTCATAGCCTTCCAACATGGTAGAAAGTAGTTCTTATTTTTGAATCATTGTCGTTTCGTGCCACAGCCGAGGGCTTTGATTTCGAAATAAGAAATACTTGTCTATTACATAGAGATGTGTACATTGAATAAGAATCTAAAGGTCGTTACGTGCCACAGCCATGGGCCTTTGGGGACTGATTCAATTGTACGGAATGTTGGGTTAGACTTGACTTAGAATATTGAGTTTGTCGTGCCACAGCCGTGACTCAATTATTCAAGAGGCTAAAGTTTGATTAGGGAATAACATTAGATGTAATTGACAAAAGTTGTCTGCCTATTGAACATTACATGGCGTTTCGTGCCACAGCCGGGGTTGTGTAATGGAATGTAGGATCCCTATTTCCACTAGCATTATGAATGCTTAATTTTTCATGTAGGGGGTTGAATAAATTAGGAAAACTAGTGGGAGCCACTTATGAATAAAGACCCGATTCATATAGTGTTTTGAAATGAAATCGAATATTTGCTAAGTGTTGTTATGTGTTTATCATTTACAAATTTACTTTGTACGTTATGTCTTCTGCACTATCACTCAGGAGCATACTAGATGCTCACAAATTGACTGGTCCTAATTATGCTGACTGGCTTCGAAACTTGAGAATTGTTCTCAGGATTGAGAAGCTGGAATACGTGATTGACTCACCTAAGCCTACTGAACCTGCTAGTGATGCACATAATGATGAACATGTTGTGTATCGTAAGTGGATAGATGATGCAAATGTTGCTCAATGCATCATGCTAGCTTCCATGAACATTGAGCTACAGAAGCAACATGAGCATATGGATGCTCACACTATCCTCATGCATCTACAAGAGTTGTATGATGTGGCGGGGAGGACAGCTCGATATGAGATATCGAAGGAGCTGTTCGGTTGTAGGATGTCTGAGGGATCATCTGTGAATGACCATGTACTTAAGATGATCAATTTGATTGAACGTCTTGGACAACTTGGTTTTGCCATGGATGGGGAGCTGAGCCAAGACTTGGTCTTGCAATCGCTTCCGAGTTCGTTCTCGCAGTTTGTTGTGAACTTTCACATGAATAAGTTGGATGTCAGCCTGCCTGAACTCCACAACATGTTGAAGACTGCGGAATCGAATTTTCCCCCTAAGAAGAGTTCTGTTCTTCTAATTGGTGAAGGTTCCAATCCTAAGAAAAGGAAGAGGAAGTCTTCCAAGAAGAAGAAAGTAGGTGAGAAAATGCCGGTTCCACCAAAAGCTGAAGACCCCGAGAGCAAAGTTGTTTGCTTTCACTGTAACAAGGCGGGGCACTGGAAGAGGAACTGCAAGGTTTACCTTGCAGAATTGAAAAAGAAGAAGGGTAGTGAGACTACCGCTTCTGATTCAGGTATGTTCATGATAGAAGTGAATATGTCATTAAATCAAATTTCTACTTGGGTATTAGATACCGCCTGTGGTTCTCAAATCTGCAATTTGTTGCAGGGACCAAGGAGAAGTAGGACTCTTGAGGAAGAGGAGGTGATTCTACTGATGGGAAATGGAGCAAGAGTTGCTGCTGAAGATGTAGAATCATTTCATTTACATAGGCCTACGGGCAAGACTATTGTTTGAAATAATTGTTATTTTGTTCCCTCGATTGTGAGGAATATTATTCCCATGTTAGACTTGGCTGGATTTTCATTTATTATTGAGAATAATGAATGTTCTATTCTTAGAGATAATATTCTTTATGGACGTGGTGCTTTAAATAATGGTCTGTATGTATGTGACATAATTTATTTCAGATTGAACAAACTAATAAAAGAAAAGGGATTATGAAAATCTCACTTTATAGTGGCATTGCAGTCTCCATTTAGTAGACATGGAGAAAGGGCTGCAAATTTGCTAGGAATGGTACACACAGATGTATGTGGACCAATGTCTACGCAAGCCATGGGTGGATTTTCATACTTCATTACTTTCATAGATGATAGATCTGGATTCAGATATGTGTTTGATGAAACACAAGTCTGAGGCCTTTGAAAAGTTCAAAGAATATAAGTATGAAGTGGAGAAATAACCAAACATAGTATTATAACTCTTCGATTAGATCGAGGTGGTGAATACTTGAATGGAGAGTTTCTGGATTATCTCAAAGTAAATGGTATAGTCTCCCAGTGGACTCCTCCAGATTAGTATCTGAAAGGAGAAATTGAACTTTGTTAGACATAGTTCGGTCCATGATGAGCTATGCAAATCTTCCAGTATTCTTATTGGGTTATGCATCGGAAACCTCAGCATATTAACTGAATAAGGTGCTTTCCAAAATCTGTTCCTCAAACTTCGTATGAGATATGGAAAGAAAGGAAACCGAGTCGTAAACACGTTAAGATTTGGGGATGTCCAGCTTATGTCAAGTAAGTTGACCCAGATGAGCTGGAATATCGATCCGTAAGATGTAGTTTTGTGGGATATCCTAAAGAGACTTTAGGGTATTACTTTTACACCGATCATCGGGTGTTTGTCTCCAGACATGCTACCTTCTTGGAAAGGGAGTTTATCCTTGAAGGAAACAGTGGGAGCAAAATTGAACTTGATGAAGTTCAAGAAGCACAAACTACTACGGATCAAGTGGAAACACCTGTTCTGACTGAACAACCTTTTGTGGAACAGCCCATTCATAGATCAGGGAGAGTGTCTCGCCAACCTGAGAGGTATTATGGCCTTGTCATTGAGAATGACAATGAGTTGTCGATCATTGATGATGACGACCCTGTAACCCATAATGAGGCTATGAGTAGTGTTGACTCAGAGAAATGGCATAGTGCCATGAAATCCGGAATGGAATCTATGTATACGGTATACAAAAGATAGATTATAGCAGATGGCCAGGTGGAGACCTTTAAGGCCAGGCTTTTGGGAAAAAGATTCAAACAAAGGCAATGGATTGACTTTGATGAAACCTTTTACCTGTAGCCCTGTTATAATCAGTTCGGATTTTGCTTGCGATTGTTGCTTACTACGATGATGAGATCTGGCAAATAGCCAGATGGTTTTCTTTCCAAGAGAAATGAAAACCTAGTGTGTAAGCTACTACGAACCATATGTGGTTTAAAGCAAGCTTCTCGAAAGATGGAACATTCGTTTTGATGAGACAATCAAAGAGTTTGATTTTATCAAAAAAAACGTAGATGAACCATGCGTCTACAAAAGGGTTAGTGGGAGCGCGGTAACATTTCTTGTATTGTATTGAATTAGAGTTGACACACATAACAACATAGCAGACCCACTCACAAAGCTACTTTATGAAAGTCACTTTGATCGTCATAAAGACAAGATGGGTATTAGATACCAGAGTGATTGGCTTTAGTACAAGTGGGAGATTGAAAGGAATATGTCCTAAGCCCAATCATGTATTAGGATTTAGGAATAACTTTTATGTAATCTGTTTTGATTTCATTGATATTAATAAAGACTTGTTTTGTTTTTATTACGGGCTTTATCTATTTAAGTGTTTAAATAAGATATACCATAGTTTAGAGTAAAGCTTTTTATGGATTATGATGAGATCATAATAGTGAGACCTAAAAAGATGATAACTCTAAACTTAAATAGTTCCTGGTCATAGGATTACTAACTGGTAATTAATAATCCGCAAAGATCGGTACATACTATGCTTGCTTCATTATGAAGGATGTCTGTTCTCATAGACATTTGTGCGGTGACACTATAGCTAGTATGTAGGTGCTTATTATGGAATAAGTTCACTGAACATGACTCGCCCAGCTAAACAACTGATGGAGTTCACTCACGTGTCAGCAGTTGTTCGCTTAGTGATAGTTGTACAAGTATCCTTAGACTTGAGGTCATCATAGTCATCTTGTGTACACTGAACTATGCTTTGGTTTAGTTCTTAGTCTCCAGGGACAATTATTAGGGCTCTTCTGGGTATAGGAATTTGTACACGAAGATAGTGTATGATCAATAAAGGATCTACCCCTTCCAGTGAAGGAAGCGAATGTTCAAGGCTGATCCACTTATGCTAGTTCAGGAATCTCTGGCCAGAGTGAATGAAATTAGAAAGGAGTTTCTAATTTGCATAGAACTACGCATAGTAAATGGTAAGCAAGTGATTGAATTAGATAGGCTTGACACGAGATCCATGCCTTGTATTTAATCGGAATATTGTAGGGTAGAAGGAGTTTATTGTACGGTAACTATTCACTGAATATGTTCTTGATATTCTAAGCTGTGAATTCATATTATCCGGATAGTCGCGATATGCTGAGAAGTATCCCTCACGATGTAGAATAAATGTGATTGATTAATTAATCATATTTAATAAATTAGAGAATTTATATAAATAATGATAAAATAGTTTTATTATTATTTATTTCTACTACCGGATTAATATTGAACCTACAGGGTCACACCATAAAAAGAGAATGATTTGATGGTGGAGGAATTAATTAATAATGGCTAATAATTATTTATTTGTGAAATAAATAATTAATTGGAAAATTTAATAATTGATTAAATGAGATTTAATTGATTATAAATTAATTAAGAAAAGTTCTTAATATTATTAATTAAGGATTTAATTTTTGGAAATTAAATCAAGAGAGAGAATTATTTCTAAAGTGTTTAGAAAAAGGATTAATAATTAAAAGGTGTTTTAATTATTAATGAGAATAATAAATGGGATAATAATAATATTATTTATGGGAAAATTTCAGTTCGGGGGCATGGCAAAACATTTTTACACATACAAAATCCAAATACAGTGACGTTGGAATAACTGGAAAATCGTTGGCAATGATCGCACGCCCTAACAAACTTAAGAGCATCTTCTTTCATGGTTGGCCAGTAATATCCCTGTCTAAGAACTTTTATGCCAAACAAACCACCCCCCAGTGATTGCCACATATACCGTCATGTAACTCTTTGAAAATATAATGTCCTTCTTCGAGATTTACACATCACAAAAGCGGTTGATTAAAACCTCTCTTATACAATAACTCGTCATACTCAACATACCTCGCAGCCTGATAGCGACGGCGTCGAGCCTGTAGCTTATCTTCTGGCAAAGTTCCCGTGAGAATATAGTTGAGAATTGGGCTCATCCAAGTCTCCTGCAGGACCTCTTGCATCTGAAACACACTCATCACTGGAATACTCAGAATTTCCTGAATCTCCAAGGGAATTTGTCCTAGCAACACGTTTAGTATTTACGAGCCCATTTTTTCCAAAGAATCCTCATTTCCATTCTCTTCTCTTGGCACACCCTACATCCTGGCGCTACCAAATTTTTGGAGCAAGCGTTGCACACACCTCATGTACAACTTAGTTCGAGGACCCCGGGCTTGAAACCCTCAATTAACTTGATTTACCACTAACTCTGAATCACTCTGAGCTATCAAATTCACAACCCCTACTTCCAAGGCTATCTTCAAATCATTAATTAGGGCTTCATATTCAGCGTCATTATTTGTGACATGAAATTTGAAGTGAATGGAGATCATTAAATGGTGCCCTTTCGGGGTAATCTGAACAACCCCGACTCTTGATCCATATTATTTACAACCCATCGATATATAAAATCCACCAAAGGGTGTGGGAAATCTTCTCTTACCTTGTCAGAGTTATTCTTCTGTAAGGAAGGTTCTGCCAATACTATAGCCTTCTTATCTACCTCAGAATCAAAGTCAAGTATGAAGTCAGTCGATGCCTGTCCTTTGATTGCCATGCGGGGACAATATTCCAAGTCAAACTGTCCCAACTCAACTGCCCACTTCAACATTCGGCCAGATGACTCTGACTTGTGTAAGATATGCCTCGAAGGATAAGTGGTGCGGACCTCTATCCGATGAGCTTGAAAGTATGGCCTCAGTTTTCGTGCCGCAAGGACAAGGGCATATACTAACTTCTCCATGCTAGTATATCTAGTCTTTGCAGTCAACAATCTCTTACTCACATAATACACCGGCGACTGGTGGCCCTCTTACTCTCTCACAAACTCCACACTAATGGAATATTCTGAAATCACCAAGTAGAGAATCAACATTTCCCCATCCTCTGGTTTTGCCTATATAGGAGGATTTCCCAACTGTTCTTTGATCTTCTGAAAAGCTTCCTCATAGTCTGAGGTCCTCACGAAATCATTTCCCATTCTTTTAATAGCCCTGAAGAATTCCTTGCATCTGTCTGAAAATTTTGAAATGAAATGGTTTAATATTGCAATCCTTCCCGTTAAAATATGTACTTGCTTAACGCTGGTGGGAGATTTCATGTCTAACAGGGCTTTGATTTTTGCTGGATTTGCCTCGGTTCCTCGGTGGTTTACCATGAACCCCAGGAACTTCCCCGACTCTACGCCGAACACACATTTATGAGGATTCGACTTCATTCTATACTTTCTCAAAATATGGAACATTTCAGCCAAATCTGCTATATGATCTTCAGCATCCTTGGATTTTACCAACATATCGTCTACATATACCTCCATCGTTCTCTCAATATGTCTCTTAAACATCTTGTTCACAGCCTTTGATAAGTTTCCCAGCATTGATTAGACTGAATGGCATCTCGATATAACAATAGAGACCTCTATCTGTGATGAATGACGTGTGCTCTTGGTCGGGCTCATACATGGTGATTTGATTGTAGCCATAGTATGCATCCATGAAACTCAGCAAAGCGTTCCCCATGTGGCATCAACCAACTGAACAATTCTCGGCAAAGGGAAGCTATCCTTTGGGCAGGCTTTGTTTAAATCTGTGAAGTCCACACAGTTCTCCACTTCCCATTGGGTTTTTCACCAATACCGGATTTGACAACCATTCTGCATAAAAAGATTCTCCGATCAATCCGACATCCAAGAGTCTATCCACTTCCTCTGCCAAGGCAACAGACCTTTCTCCATACATGGCCCTGCACTTTTGTCGAACCCCTTTATGTTTGGGATCGATATTTAATCTATGGCACATGATTTTTGGATCAATTCCGACCATATCCGAGTGGCTCCACGCAAATACAACAAGATTTGCCAAGAGAAATATTGGAAGTCCTTCTTTCATCCTCAGATTTAACTGAGATCCAACCTTCAGAACTTTGCTTGGATCCTTCTCATTGATTCGGGTTTCAATCGCATCCTCATCCGGCCCCATTTTCTACGTGGGCATCAGAATCCGTGGGTCCAAATTGAGCTGATTGTGATCTTTGTCACTTTGTTTAGAAGGCGCATCCTTTAGATGAGGAGCATCAACTTCTTTTCTGAAAGAAGGCGCGCCCTGCGTAACAGGAGCATCAACTTCTTTAAAGTTTTTAACGAGAGAAGGCGCGCCCTGTGATATAGGGGCATCCATTTTTTCCGAAACATTTGATGACAAGGGAGTGCCCTCAAGAGGAGAGGTATCCACCTTGTACACAACTTGTTCGAGATTTCGCAAAACATCAGTTCTTCCTTTGATTCATTCTGTTGAAGTCTCCTTGGATTACGTTGTTGCTTGAGGGCTCTTCTTCTTCCAACATTTTGACCCTGAGAGTATCTTCTAAATACAACATTATTGAAGGCAACTTAGCGGAATATTCATTCTCTTGCTCAACACAATAATGGACATGAATCTCCTTGATTGGTTGTTTAATCACTCCTTCTGGTTCGTCGTCCGAGGCATCCCCGACTTGGATATCCTTTCTTTGAAAACCTCTCATAGCCTATCGGTAACATTCCCGGGAGTCATATTGGGAACCTTTTATACTTCCAACCCCATTTGGGGTGGGGAACTTGATTTTCAGGTGGTGAATTGAAGTGATTACCCTCATTTCCCCGAGAAAAGGTCATCTCGGTAGTACATTATGGGATGACTCCTGATTTAAGACCTTAAATTTGAGCATCTTTGTCATAGAGAGAGGGCTTTCTCCCATAGTACATGGCAACTGAATTGATCCCATGACCCTAACTCCTTCTCTAGAAAAACCATATACCCAAGAATCCTCCCTTAATATATCTCGATCAGGTAAACCCATCTTCTTATAGGTGCTGTAGTAAAGGATGTTTGCAGAGCTTCCATTATCCATGAAGGCTCTGTAGACGTTTTTAGTTCTGATCTTGAGAGAAATGACTAGAGCATCATTATGAGGGTGATGTACCCACCTAGCATCCGCCTTTTTGAAGGTGATATCCATTGATTCTCCCTTGAATACTTTGGGTGGCCGAGTCTCCACCCTGTGGATGTCACTCAATGGTTGAAAACGCGCTTCCCTTGCGTACCTTTGTTAGGAAATGAATAACACACAGGGGGTGAATGTGTTTTACTATTTTTGTGCTTTTCTTGAATATTTATGGTTGAACAAAGTAAACTACATCTTGTAATGAAATGTGTTCATGCAGAATTTAAGCTTGCAGAAAATAAAGAACACAGATCTTCAAAACTCACTTAATTTTATATTAAAATTAAGACTATTTTGCTACAAAATTTATAGGCTCTTTATTGATAAAGAACTTAGCTTCTTCTTGAGAGTGTTACAAGAAATTTTATCTAAATTGTTACAACTGGCTAAGGACCAGTGTTAACTTTATAACTTAGTTAACTGCTGGTTTATAGTGTGGAATAAGACATGCTATTAGCTTTTCTAAACTATCACTTGTCATTTCTATTTATAGAAAAGTAGATCTTCCATTTCTGGCTTAGCATATCTTTAGCATCCCGTGTTCACTTTGATCTTCCTTTGTCAGTTAATCTTTACCATTGATCTTGCACATTCTTCAAGTTGCTTTTTGTAGACTTGTCAATCCAGCTGTTTGGATTGCTTGTTGATTGTTTAGCTTGGATATTGAACTGATCTACAAATTTGTACTTTGAGATTGTACCTCGAGATCTCCAGTTTAGGTCTATAGAACACTTGACATCTCGATAAGTATAGACATCTTATCGAGATCTCTAGTACTCTATATTTAGTTTGGCTTGTAGAGGTCTTCAGTTCTCTATAAGAGAATTTTGGGCTAGTCGAGATCTCTAGTCTTCACATCTTCACTTTGACTTATCGATAACTCTTAGTTCTCTAGTAGCTTCTTGACTTGTCGATATCTCAGAGTTCTCTAGTCAAATTTAACTTGTCGATATCTCAGAGTCCTCTAGTGAATTTTAACTTGTCGATATCTCTGAGTTTTCTAGTGAATTTTGACTTATCGATATCTCTGAGTTCTCTAGTGGAACTTGACTTATCGATAACTCAGAGTTCTCTAATGAATGTAGACTTGTCGATAACTCTGAGTTCTCTAGTGAAGAAATGACTTGCCATTATCTCTAACCTTCATGTTTTCTTGACTTGTCGATATCTCACTGAGTTCTCTAATAGCTTTCCTGACTTCTCGAATGACTTCTCTATAACATTAAATATGTGACTTGTAGAGATCTTGACTTAGAGTATTTTTCCTAAAACAGATTTATTCAACTCCAAGCTTCTTCACAATTCTTCTGAGGCATGATCTTCTTGATCTTTTTACAGATAGAATTCTTAGGCTTGACACTGTTTATAGAAAAAGACTCTAGTTGCTCCTTTGACATTTTTACAGACTTTAAATGTTACTAGTACATAATACAAATTTAGATAACAATACAACTTACTTAGGGTTGACAAAATGTCTTAGTCTTGTTAAAGTACATACATATCTTTTACAACAATCTCCCCCAATTTGTGAGAAGATTACTTATCACAAATTCATGCCTGTTAACAAGACTAACCCCAAGTTTGAAATGATGGAGAATAAAATTAATACATAGAGCTTGGTAGAATTACAACTTGTACAACATAAGATTCACAAGGTTCAATGATTACAAGACTCAGGTAAAGATAGTTTTTACATCTGCTTCTTCTCTAAGTTTATCCTTCAAGTGGTCACGAATTTCAAGTTCTTCTATGATAGGTGTTGCACTTAGAGCTTCTACAAGTTTTTGTCTTGCTGCCTTAGATAACCATTGTCCAGAACCTCTAGGCAGAATCTTAAGAATCCAACAGCTCTGATTTTTAAAAAATCTCTCATCTTTAAAAATTCTGCTCATTCCTTTTGCTTTCAACTCTTCTGATCTTTTTATGAACATGTCTATTTCTTTATCATGCCTCCTTCTTCTTTTTTCAGCTTCAGCCTCATCTCTTTTCTTTGTTTCCTCCCTTTCAATCAACCATTCAGCTAGAGATGATCTCCATGCCCTTGTAGCAGTATCCTTGTCCTTTAACAAACTTATCACTCTCTTAATTTTTGTGGGAGCCAAAGAGTCCATTAACTTTTTATTTAAAAGAGTGAATGTACCATCCTTAAAATATATTCTAACTTCTCTCAGGGATACAATCCAGACTCTAACAATTTCCTCAGCTAGTTTTTAGAAATGGTCTTCATCTGAGATGCACCAATTTAGAGGTAAAAAGTCAGATTCTTTAAAGCACTTCCAGATGGCCATTTTAGTGACTTCCACTTCCTTTGCAGGATTGACTTTCTTAGGCTTTCTCCCAACAGATTTGTGCTTGAATTTTAGTGAAGGTTTGGCTAAAGGTAGGGTTGTCATTTTCTTGAGATTAGTTTGGCTTGAGGTGATTGGAATTTTTAGGAAAGAATTTGTTGTTTGTTTATACATAAATTTTGGCTTAGATGGTTGGGAAGGTTTAATGTTTGAGATAGTTGATGTTGTAGGTTGAGCTGAGGTTTGAGTTGGTTGTGTTTGGATTTTTAGGGTTTTCTGAGTTTTTGAATCATTATGAGGCTTTCTACTCTTCCTCTCACCTCTTCCACTCCTTTCTTCATCTTTCTTATCATCCTCCTTCTTCTTCTCTCCACCCTTACTCCCAGATGGCTTACTGGACTGACTAGGATTTGAACCAGAAGGATTTTGATCATTCTTCTTCTGCTCATCATCATCCAAGTCATCCTTGTTGAACTGTGTTCTGGGCAAGTTGGCTTTTGCATTTTCCAGATATCTCCTCAGTAGCTTTATGATTTCCATATCATCATTGTTCTTGTTTTTCTTAGCTTTTAAGCTAGTTCCTAGGATCATGATAAGCTTCTTGTTGCTCATGACACAGTGTTTGGGGATATTGAAATGTCTGAATTGTCTGGTGGTTGGACAAATGTATGCTATATCCTTGCTTGGCTGTAGATATACTTCAGGGAAGGCAGCTACTTGAGCATCTCTCAGTGCAGTTAATATCATGGTATCTTCATGAGTTATAACTCTAACTTTACTGATAAAGATATCTAACTCAGATGCCCTCCATGAGACAAGGCAATTGAGGGACACCTGCATACATCTGTCTGTCCCTAAGTCATTTGCATTAACCACTATCTTCTCTTCCAGAAAGTTGTCCTTATTGACCTTGATCACTCTTATGAAATTTATTGTCTTGTCCAGTGCCTTTTTATATGTGAAGTGATTGTTGTTGAGAGAAGCTTTTAAGGCTTTGAGTAGTTCTTCAAACTCTCTGCTCAGACTAGGTCCTTCAACAGACCTAATAAGTCTCTCCATGTCAAGATCAACTTCTTTAGATTTCCTTTCAGCACCCTGGACTTGCTTTTGAGGTGACCTTGATCGTGTTAACCTAGCCTCTATCTCCCCCCTTAGTCTTGTTGACAGGCATTAGAAGGGGAGTAGGAATTTCAGGCCTTACTTGTTCAAGCAGAGAAGGTAGTGGTATGTTGAGTTTACCCATGATGGCTCCCAAAGCTATAGAATTCTGCATTTGAAGATGTTTATGGGAGTCCACCAGGGTTTGGATATCTGTTTGTTGGCTCTTGACAAGAGATGTCAAGGCCTGAACTTGTGCAGTGAGAGAATACATAGTTGGAGTCTTGCAATGTTGTTATTTGACCTTGTAGAGACTGAATTTGCAGATTTGTTGAAGTGGATCCAGGCTGATAAGAGCTGCTAGATGTGCCAAAGTGTTCTTCTACAACTTGTTTGATCCCTTCCATTAGCAAAGCTGAAGGCTTATATCTACTATGGTGAAGTTGATCCAGCTGGACCTTGATCTCATTTGAGTGAGTAATTTGTTGCTGGATCACTGTATGAAGATTGGTGAAAGATATTTTGAGGTTTTTGACTTCCTTCTCAATAGAGGCAAGATCCATCCTAGCCATTTTCCAGTAAAAAGCTTGAATTTATTAGAGATCTGCTCTTGAGATGGTAGGATCTTGTCCATCTTCTCATTCACCAATTTTCTTATTCTGTCTTCATGGCCAGTAAGCTTGATTTCAAGAGCTTTACCAAACAGATGAAATGTTTTGAGCTGAGCTTTGTATACATCTGTAATGGTATCATAAACAGCTTCTGGTCTAAAGTCTTTTGCATTGCTGCCCAGAATAGTAACATACCCTTCTCTGAATCTGGCATCTCTAGGGAAAAATCATCAGACAGCCATGCATCCACATTTCCATCTGGCTCAGCATCATTGACAATTTTCTCCTTTTGCTCTTCAACCTCTTCATTGTAAGAAAGCATGACAGCTTGATAGTCCTGGTTGCTCATATTTAAAGTCAGGAGATGTTGTGAGATGTTGGCCAGTCCAGATATCTGCTCTACTAGTAGATCATCTACAGAAGTTGGTTGTAAGCAGATTCTTGTAGTCACTGAGAGAGTATGTGAGGTTGTTGAGGTTGTGAGGTGGATGGTTTATCAGAAACACCTGTGACTGGGGTCACAGTTTGACTCACAGATTGCTTTGTGGTTTTGACAGTGTGTTGTTCTCCACCTGTAGTGGGAACCTCCAATTGAATTGGAGGGGATTTTATTGGGTTACTATCATGTACACCAGCCTCAAACCCTTGTGTGTCTTGCAACACACTTGCACTTGAATGTGCTATGCTTGCCTCCCCTATGACAGGATCATGGGCAATTATACTCCTAGCTTCAACTGGAAAGGCAATTTCTGCTAGGGTTGTGAGGGGAGTTGTCCCTATATGAGGAACCTTCAATTGAATTGGAGAGGATTTAGATAGCTCCCCCTCAGGAGTACTACCTTCAAACCTTTCAGTCTGTGAAGACTGTTTTGTACATGAAGGTGCATTAGAAGTATCCATGGGGTCTTCAGTAAAGACTGATAAATCCCCCATGTTTGTGATGGTGTCATCAAGGTCTACCCCAACATGTAGCCTCTCACCATCTAAATGAAGTATCAGGGTGGTGAGCAAAGCTTCTTGAGCTAAGTAACTTGATTTTTGGTGCACTTGAGAAGTGGATTCAAGTGGAATTGGAAGAGAAGAAATTTTAGATAGAAGAGATTGTTGCTCAGTTATGAGTGTTGGCAGCTCCCCCTGAGTAGATGATGGGGCTTCAAGGGATGTGTCCTCACAGTGTGTGCCTTCCTTATTTCTCCTACTATACACTTGAATTGCTTCTTGTGCAGGATGTGCAGACTTACTTCTAGTTGTTTTTACAACTACATCCTGTTGGGAGGATAGAGAGGTGGCTAGAGTGGTCAGCTCAGTTTGTTTACTCCTTTTGGATCTTTTGACCAGAGGTGTCTCTTTTTCAACTATCTCCTCACCACTCTCAGTTACCACAGTTAAGGTTGTCCCCTTTCTCTTCTTTTTACTGACCTCATCCTTTTGAGAAGATGAGGTAGTTGGTTTCCTAGCTTCTAAAGGTTGTGAAAGAATGGTTGCATCTTGGGAAGATCCCTATTGGTGTTCTTGTGTTTGTAATTCCATAAGTTCAGGAATCATAGCTGTGCTAGATTGTGTATTAGATCTTATGTCAGGCATATGATAAGGGTAAGTCCTAAACCTCTCCAACATAAATGGAGTGATTTTCAGACTTACAATGACCTTATTCTTTGTAGTAAGTGAGCCAAATATTATTTTGGACACTTGCTTACAATTGCCTATTTTAGTACTATCTATACCATTCAGTAGGTGTATGTCGGCTACTTTATTATTTAAAGTGGACATAATAAATCTAGGAAAGAAAATTTCCTTACCTCTAGCTGTCAGAGGCATAGTTAGCCTGGTTGCAAGTTCTTCCAGGATCAGCATACCAACATTCAAATGTCTGTTGTGAGCAATTGAATACACCAGCTTTTGCACAACACTTGAGATGTTGTCATATCCTGTCTTTCTGCAGGTAAAGGCCCTTAACACAGAGTCAAAGATGAAAGACCACTCATTCCTTAGATTGGTCCTGTTTAACCTTGACAGGTTGATTCTCCCACCATAGTTGATGAAGTCCATGAACTCAGTCAGCTCATCAGGAGTTGGTACCTCCACCAGATTCTCATTTGGCAGCCCCAAATCTCTATTCACATCTTGGTCATTGAATTCTATTAGTTGGCCTCCAATTGTGCATATCACCACCATAAAAAAAGAGTTGTTATTTACATCAGTCCTCACTACAGATGTAGTCAAGAATTCATGCAACACAACCAGATACAGTACTGGATTTGCAGTCAAAGCACCTGCAAGATAGGATTTAGCCAGCAGTTTCACAAACCCCTTGAAACTATTAGGGGCTTGGTTTGCATCAGTAAAAGCAAGATAATTGGTTCCTTTTTCTGGGATATATGTCCTTGTAACATTTAGAGCCATTATTGATTGATGAGAATGAGTGGATAAGAAAAATTTCTGAGAAAGGATGAAAAATGAGAGAGAAATCTGCTTTGGATTGAAAGCTAGGTCACGTTAGATCTCGAAAGTTATAAGTGGGTGTGTGTATCGAGAAGTCTGGGTATTTATAGTAAAAGTAGATGACTTATCGAGAACTCAAAAATAGACATTTGGAGTTTGTCTATTGAGAAGTCATTTTGAGAAATGTAGTACATATCGAGAAGTCATTTTAAATTACTCTTTTAGAGAACTCAAAATTGACTTATCGAGATTTCAAATAAATACCCAGTTTGTCCAAAAATTGGATTGAACTAATTCTAACTTTTATTTGAATAAATTTAAAATAAAATTAGAATGAATTTTCCAAAAGTATTTTACCAAAATAATTTATTAAATTAAATTATTTCAGTTCTGAGTTATTGATAAGTCAAAAATTACACTTGTAGAGAACTCTGTGAATTAACACTACTAGAGAACTCTACAAAGACTTATCGATAAGTCATATTAAGCCTATCGAGAAGTCACTCGAGAAGTCAGTAATTGACTTATCGACGACTCACTCGAGAAGTCCTAAAATGACTTGTCGAGAAGTCAATTTGACTTATCGAGAACTCAGTTCTCTATATACTTTTGGTTTTTGTAATTCTGCCTTGTGTTAATTTACATATTAAGAATGTAAATTAACAACTGAGCAGTTTACTTAGAATTTGAAAAATTCCAAGTTGAATTTAAATTTGAAAAATAAATATGTAGAGATTTCTGAAATATTTATAATTCATATTTTAGTTAATTTCCAATTTAATCAAACTAATTTTGATTTACTGGAGATTAATCTGCTGCAAAACATTAGTTGAGTTCTTGCCTAAGGATGAAGAGTTAAGCATTCCAATTTCACCTATAAGTCTAGTGAAAGTTGTTTCATCCAAAGGTTTAGTAAAAATGTCAGCTAATTATTTTTCTGTTGGTACAATATTCAGCTTTAGCTGTAGAAGTTGATACAGATTGTTGTTACTTGCTATACCAAGATACAAGTCTTTGTCCAAGAAATTGACAGCTTTCACTGGTACTCTTCCTGTCAACCCTTCATCCAGCAAAATCTGCATTTGTGTAACAAATAGCTTCAAAACCAGTTCCCTTAGGATACCATAATCCCAAGTTTGGAGTTTCCTTCAAGCATCTGAAAATCCTCTTTCTCCCCCTGAGTTTGTGGAGTAAAATTCAGGTGTATGAGATGAACTTCCATTTTCATGATTTTCTTGTTGAGTAGTTTCTTCATTTTTCTATTCTGACAGACTTCACAAACTTCAACTTGAGCAAACTCCAGCTTAGGCATGTCTCTTACCAACTCCTTTTTGATAAAATGTTAATTTCCTTGAAATTCAAGTGAGACAGATTTTTATGCCGGAGCTTGTTTACTTCTTCAGATGCCTTGGTGTAGTAGAAACAAACACCATCCTTATTTGTTGATTCAAAATCTGCAACAGACAAGCTTCCTTCATTGCTCCTTTCAGAGCAACTTCACCAGTTTTCTTGCTGATAACAGTGCATTCTTCTTTGTTGAATAAGACTTAAGAACTTAGTCTGCAAATTTTCCAACTCTGAGAAATTCACTTCAAGACCAGCTACCAGTGCTACATCATCAAAAACAATATTTCTAGAAACAATTTTGCCATATCCCATTGTGAATCCTTTGCTGTTGTCTCCAAAGGTCACCAAAGGGCCAACCTCTCTCTTAAATTATGATAGCAGGGCTTTACCACCTATCATATGTCTGGAACATCCACTGTCTATGATCCAGATGACTCTCCACACTATGCCCTGTACACAACGAGTCTTAAGTATGTTTGGAAACCCAAACAGTGTTGGGTAGTTTCTTCTTGGTAACTTGTTCAGCAGAAGTAGAATGAGTTGTTTTAGAAAAAATAGAATTTAGTGACTGTTGTGCATGTTTTCCTTCTGATGTGGACTCATTTCTTGTTTTTTAAGGTCTACTCTCAGTTTGTGGCAACTCTTCATTACTTTCAAGTTGCAAGGAATACAGTCAAACTTGTCACATAGTGAATATGGATCATTTGAATTTGCTTCATTATATTTGCGAGTTCCTTCAGCTGGCTTGCTAACAACCTTTTTACAAAGGTGACTTAGATGATTTGTAGAGCCACATTTTCACACTTCTTTCTAGAAGCATTTGCAACATAAGCGAAATTGTTGCTTTTATTTATCCCTATTTTCCCATTTCTATTTTTCTTTTTCTTTCTTGCATCTTCAGTTTTGGTTTCCTTAACATGAGTCTTGGGACTTTGTTTGTTCATAAGCTTTGCTTCAGTATTGGAAGACTGAACTGATTCTTCAGTTTTCTTCTCTTTATCTTCATTAGCAATTTCTTTCTTGATAATCAATTCTACTTCACTGAAGTTGACTTCACATGATTTGAATATAGGTGCATTAACCTCTTTCAAAAAGGTTGGAGCATTCTCATTTTTCTTTGCTTTCCCTTTGTCACCTACAGTCTTCTTTTTGTCATTCATGGCATCATAGTCAAGGCCAATAGCAATGTTTGTACATGGCTTATTCTTCTCGTGATACTGTCCGACCAGTTCAGATGCATTTCTGAAAGATTTCATCTTCACTTCATTCTTTTCCAGCTTTTCCCTTAGCACTGCTTTAATTTCATTTGCACACTTGAGCTTGTTCTTTAGATAAGCATTTTCTTATTTTAAATCTTTAAGCTCCACCAACAATAATTCAGTTTCTTACTTCTCACTTTCAAGCTTCTCATTTATCTTTGTTAATCTGCTAACTTCTTCATTAGCAGCAACCATGCTTGTGTGAATGTGAAACACTTCTGTGCTCATCTTTTTAACAGTTTCCTTATATTGATTCATATTTAAATCAATAGTGGTAAGAGTTGATGTCTATGCTTTTGATGAGGATGATTCACCTTGCTCCAAAGCCATTAGAGCATAGTTTCCAACTTCCTCATCTTCATTATTATCTGAATCATCTCAACTCTTTCCCTCCGTAATGTAAGCTTTGCTTTGCTGCTTTTTCAGAAGAGCTTCATACTTTGCTTCCAGTTCAAGATAAGCTTTGTTTTTCTTTGCCTTCTTGGGGTTCCTGCATTCTGTAGCAAAGTGGCCTAGTTCATCACAGTTGAAGCACCTTATATTAGATCTGTCAACAGATCCAATTTTGTAGCCATCCTTACTATTAGAATTGTACTTCCCTCTTTCTTTCCAGCTGCTGTCTTTATTGAAAGTCTATCTTTTACTCCTGAAGTATCTTGGCTTATTTAATCTAATATTAGAGAATTTTCTAGCCAAATAGGCCATTGACTGATCTAGCTCATCCAGTTCTTCAAGAGTGTAGAAATCATCTTTTTCTAATTCCAGAATGACTTGTTCCTGTGAATCATTTGTTCTTTGCTCACTTGTTGAGGCAACTGGTATTTGAGATCTTGACTCATCAGTCGATGTTTGGCTTTCATTGACAATTAAAGTACTTGAACCATCTACAACATGTCCTTGGTCAGATCTCAATGATTTTCTCTGAATCATTTCAAGTTCATATGTTTTGAGAATTCCATATAGAACTTCTAGTGTTATCCTACTTAAGTCTCTTCCTTCCCTGATTGCTGAGATTTTATGTTCCAAATGATCAGGGAGAGTAAGCAAGAACTTCAGGTTCACTTCTTCAGCTTCATAATATTTGTCATGAAGCAGCAAATCATTTATCAACTTGTTAAACCTTTCAAAAACATCAGTAATACTTTCCTTTGGCTTTGCCATAAAACCCTCATACTGTGAAATCAGTATTCTTCTTTGGTTTGACCTAATTCTTCAGTTCCTTCACCGAGTATCTCAATCTTTCCCATATTTGCTTGGTAGTGTCACAGTTGACAATGTTGTTGTACATCACATTGTCAAGTGACTCAATAAATATTAATTGCAAGCTACTATCCAGGGAGACTTTCTCCTTTTCAAGGTCAGAATACTAAGAAGGATCTTTTGGAGCAAAATGAGCTAGGATGACCATGTCTCCATCTGTAGATTCCTCAACTCTAACCATAGGAATGAAGGGTCCATTCTTAAGGATCTGAATGTAGAGTGGATTGGCCATCCTAATAAATAGCATTATTTTCTTTTTCCAAAGAGTGTAGTTAGCTTTGTCAAAGGTAGGAATTTTGATGTTACTGATTTTTTGTGTATTCATTCTTCCAAGATCTTGAATCTGTTTACTTTCAGATTTTGCTCTGATACCACTTGTTAGGAAATGAATAACACACAGGGGGGGGGTGAATGTGTTTTACTGTTTTTGTGCTTTTCCTAAATATTTATGGTTGAACAAAGTAAACCAAATCTTGTAATGAAATGTGTTCATACATAATTTAAGCTTGCAGAAAATAAAGAACACAGATCTTCAAAACTCACTTAATTTTATATTAAAATTAAGACTGTTTTGCTACAAAATTTCTAGGCTCTTTGTTGATAAAGAACTTAGCTTCTCCTTGAGAGTGTTACAAGAAATTTTATCTAAATTGTTACAACTGACTAAGAACCAGTGTTAACTTTATAACTTAGTTAACTGCTGGTTTACACAGTGTGTAATAAGACATGCTATTAGTTTTTCTAAACTGTCACTTGTTATTTCTATTTATAGAAAAATAGATCTTCCATTTCTGGCTTAGCATATCTTTAGCATCCCGTGTTCACTTTGATCTTCCTCTGTCTGTTAATCTTTACCATTGATCTTGCACATTCTTCAAGCTGCTTTTTGTAGACTTGTCAATCCAGCTATTTGGATTGTTTGTTGATTGTTTATCTTGGATATTGAACTGATCTGCAAATTTGTACTTTGAGATTGTACCTCGAGATCTCCAGTTTAGGTCTATAGAACACTTGACATCTCGATAAGTATATTGTCTTATCGAGATCTCTAGTACTCTATATTTAGTTTGGCTTGTAGAGGTCTTCAGTTCTTTATAAGAGAATTTTAGGCTTGTCGAGATCTCTAGTCTTCACATCTTCACTTTGACTTATTGATAACTCTTAGTTCTCTAGTAGCTTCTTGATTTGTCGATATCTCAGAGTTCTCTAGTCAAATTTAACTTGTCGATATCTCAGAGTCCTCTAGTGAATTTTAACTTGTCGATATCTCTGAGTTCTCTAGTGAATTTTGACTTATCGATATCTCTGAGTTCTCTAGTGGAACTTGACTTATCGATAACTCAGAGTTCTCTAATGAATGTAGACTTGTCGATAACTCTGAGTTCTCTAGTGAAGAAATGACTTGTCGATATCTCTAACCTTCATGTCTTCTTGACTTGTCGATATCTCACTGAGTTCTCTAATAGCTTTCCTGACTTCTCGATAAGCCATTCTAGAGTTCTCGAATGACTTCTCTATAACATTAAATCTGTGACTTGTAGAGATCTTGACTTAGAGTATTTTTCCTAAAACAGATTTATTCAACTCCAAGCTTCTTCACAATTATTCTGAGGCATGATCTTTTTGATCTTCTTCCAGATAGAATTCTTAGGCTTGGCACTGTTTATAGAAAACGGCTCTAGTCTGCTCCTTTGACATTTTTACAGACTTTAAATGTTACAAGTACCAAATATAAATTTAGATAACAATAGAACTTACTTAGGGTTGACAAAATGTCTTAGTCTTGTTAAATTACAGGCATGTCTTTTACAACAACCTTGCCAAGGCCCCATCACTGTATTCCATTCCGGGATCTCCTCCATATATTGCTCGGATGCTACCATCCCTGACAAATTTGTTTTCGTCCAAAACCTCATTGTTGGATCCCCGGGGAGTACGACCCCCTTCCTCTTTAGCTTTGTCAAAACCATTTTTATGCCTCCTTACTTTATTAACCACCTATTCTCCAAGATAATCTTCCTTGATCATAGCCTCGATTTCATCTTTTAGCTGTTGACATTCATGAGTTTTGTGCCCGGATGATTCATGGAACTCGCAGTATTTCTTCTTATCTTTACTTTGCTAAGACAGCGGAGCTTTTAGCTTCCTAAAAAGTCCAATGTTCTTGTTCACTTCAAAGATGTGTTCAATCCATGCATCCAAAGGGGTGTATCCGCTAGTTCTTTTATCATAGCTCGAGGGAGGGCTCCATTTCCTCCGTACAGTTGCGACGTTCACCCGATTTGGGCTTCGAATACTTCTTCGATATCTCGGGCTCGGAGATATGTCTCTCTTTCTTGCTCTACCCCTCTAGCTTGTTTGTAAAGCCGATTGGACCTCGGCTAAGACTGTTCTATGGCCTTAAATAATTCTGCTAAAGCAAAGACATTTGCCAGAGTAGCTGGATCCTTCCCTTGCAAGTGTTTCCAGAAATCTGAACCAACTCTTAGTCCTGATATCAAAAAACTTTTCAAAGCTTCGTCCGAAACCCCTCTTACACTGGTAGAATCGGCGTTGAACCTTTTGAAGTAAGATGTTAGACTTTCATTCTCCCTCTGCTTGACATTGGCCAGAGTAATGACCGCGGAATGTGCCTCACAGCTGCTTGGAACTTAGTCAATAATAAGGTTATCATATGATCCCAAGAAGTGATTACCCCTGGTCCAAGCTTTTGAAACCACTGTTGAGTGCTTCCCCTAAAAGTTGCTGCCTGGAGTCTGCATTTGGACAAATCTGGAACTTGTATACATCCATCTCTATATTGCATCGGCCCAGAAACTCCACAGGATCCGAAATTCCATGGAACTGAAGATCGCTAGTTGTGTTACGATATTCAGCCAGCAATTGAGCCTCTCTTACAGCTGCAAAGAATCGCGAAGAAATCTTAGCTGTTGCTGTTACCCTTCCTTCCAGGTGATTGAGCAGCTTCCTCAGATCGTCCACATTAAAGGTCCCCACTCCGGGGATAGTCTGCATATTGGGTTATGGATCCCAAGGTTGATGCGGAGGTGGCACTACCTGATTTCCACCTGGAGGAGCCGGTTGTTGATTAGTATTCTGAACATTAGTTTGTCATCCTCCCGGTATCACTAGTATCTCTTGATTCCGCCCATGATTTCCTTCCGGATTTTCTCCTTGTCTTCATCCATGGACCTGAGGAATCTCATGATCATATGTCTGGATATCCCTATAACCGTCATCTTCAGCATAATTATCTTTTTCAGCTCGATAATACATGCGAGTATCTCTATAGCCACGGTAGTTGTTGCGACGATTGTCGTCCAAGTATCTACCTCGGCCTCCACCTCTTCCCCTCCGTCGAGGCCTTCTCCATCGATCACTCCCATAGTCACGACCATACTGATCCATCGATCCGCTAAGAGGAGCTCTCTCATGGTCGCGGTGCCACTCCAGATTCTCAGTGGGATTCAGGGGCACACGCGTTGAACACGGGGCGTCACATCTCCATGATCGGCGTCTCTCTGCCATTCCAAAAGCAACATCCTCAGATCATCATCTCCCAAGCGAATTCCCAAACGATCCTTCAAGGAAGCAAAACCTCGTTGCTAATTCGTTGGCATAGTTCCACTTGCACCCGTTCCTCCAGAGTACCCATATCGGTGCAGGTGAGTAATTACTTGGTTATTAGCCAGTGACACCTCTCGCTCATCAGTATCTTCATCCACAAGTTCAATGATCGGGGCTGTGTCGTTGGAGTAATTCAGACGTCGCAGCATTATTGCCACACGTTCGCCTCTGGATTGGCCGCGGCCAACCAGAGCATCCCTCTCAGCCATGGGAGCCTTTCCAGATGCATTCCAAATCACCTCACCACTCTGATTCAGGCAACAATCGACCGTAATAACCCCCTGGGGCTCCAACTCCGATCAAAACTCCAAATTTTCCGGCCAAACTTCAAAATCACATATTTGTACATAGAACATTATAATCTATAGCTTAAAATAAAGCTTGAAGCATCTATAATCAAACCCCTATGTCCATACATATCTCAGATATCTCAAAATCAAAAACGATCAATCGAAAAATTAGCATAAACCCTCCAATTCAATTCAACTATCTAGCAATCGTTTGATGAAATTGATGGTATAAATCAACTGTACACACTCATATAAAGCTATATCAATCATCAAATCAATCAAATAACCCTAGAATCAAACAATCCTAATTCGAACATAAACCCTAGAAATTAAAATTGAAAATTAACGAATTAAAACATGAAATTGATGCAAGAAACTGATAGAACAGATCAAGAACATCGATTTGAGTACTTACATGAACAAATTTGGTGCTCAGAATCGATCAGAATCACGGTTTGATTCTTCGACCCGAATCCAAAACCCTGAGCCGATTTGCAGAGAATTTTGTTGATTTTCTGATTTTTAATAATTTATTTATAATTAATTAATAAAAATTAGGCTATTTATAGTAGTAAAAATAATACTCCTAATTAAAATTAAGGCCCTAATTATAACTCTTAATAAAATTAATTGGCCCTTAATTAATAATTTTTGAGTAATAATATTTTTAATAATAAATATATACAATATATATGCCAAAATTTTCCAAAAATTATGAATAATTCAAAAATGCAAAGAAATGGAATATTTAAAAGTCCCATGATTTTATAAAAATAAAAATATGATTTTTGTGGGGTTTTTAACACCCGAAGGGGCCCGAAAAAGTCTTTTTTCGTGAAACGAGAAAATTCCTAAATTAACTGGATGTTCAGAATAGCGATATGGTATAAGCCATACTAGGCAAAATAAGGTCAATTATTTTATATGAAATATCAACTATTAAAACAAAGTTTGGGTCATATAACTTTTGATACAAAAGCATTTAACACAAAATAAAATACCCGAAAAACATTCTGACTATACGGAACACATATAGCACATAACAGCTAAGATTTTATGACTAAACATATTTAATGACATAATAAAACACATAATTCTCCTTTATTATGATATAATACAGTCATAATTTCTTAGTCTTACGGAATCCGTCCAAGAAACTATGTTAGAGTCCCATTCAGGCTGTCTCTTTTACATAGGGCCCGCCCTTACTTTTTATAGCATAAGGGGCGCATCCTTGAGGTTTAAACCTTTTTCCGTTTGTTCCCAACTTGAGGGTGCGCCTTCTATTTTATAGCACTCCTAATTTGTCCCTCAAAGAAGGTGCATGCTCTGTCTTTAAGGACAGTGGGCTCGCCCTACTTTTCCTTTGATCTTGACAACAATGCCCTAACTTCATTCAATTGACCCACTTTTGACCCGAATATCATTCACACCAAATTTTGGGCATAACAGCTGTTTTTGTACCTTTAGGACGAACCAGTTCACAATCATCAGATGTTGGTGTACCGTTATTTCCCTCTGATGAGTAAGCTCCAGAACTACTTAATTTAGTTCTTTTAGAACTTGCACAAGTTGCATATTTTCTCTGTTAGATATATTTGAGATGTCATGTCTAATATGATTCATGTTTAGTTTTCAGATCTTAACAAGTAGGACATATCAGGACTTACTGAAATCAGGACTTACTGGAAGTCAGAACTTAATATCAAAACTTAAGGTCATATCAGAACTTAAGTGCGGGAAGACTTTCATATAAGAAAGGAAGCTGATTTACAGTAGAAGATCGAGACTGAAATAAAAGAAGATATGCATGGAAAGAGTTAGAAGACTGGAAGACTTGTAGAAGATATCTGATTGATATATTTTAGGAGATATAATTATATTCCATATTAATTAGAAGTTATCTTGTAACAGTGTACTATATAAACACAGACTTAGGGTTTACACTATATGTGTTATCATTATCGAGAAGATTATACATTATAACCTAGAAGCTCTTAGTGATATTTGTTCATCACTGAGAGAGAACAACAGTTTATATTGTAACAGAGTTTATACAATATACTTGATCTTTGTTACATACTTGTGTTAAATCGATTTGATCGTATTAACACTGTATTCAACCCCCTTCTACAGTGTTGTGTGACCTAAAAATTGGTATCAGAGCTTATCTGTTAACACACATACAGTAAAGATCCAAATAATCATGTCTGAAGAAGCACAAACTCCAACCAAGCCCACCAAATCTGAAGAAACTCAAGAGACTCAAACCCACAGTCGATATGAGACTATTAGGGTTCCCATAATGAGACCTTCTAAGTATCCCATATGGAAAGTGAAGATGACTATGTTTCTGGAAGCTACAGATCCAGAATACCTTCACAGAATAAATGAAGGACCACATGAGCCTACCAAGCTCTCTGTTGTAGTTGCTGATCAACCAGCAAAGACCATACCAAAGGAGAAAGGTGAGTACACAGCTGAAGTCATCTTATCTATTGCCAAGAATGCAAGGATAAGGCATTTGCTGCATAGTGCCATTGATAATGTCATGTCAAACAGGGTAATTCATTGCAAGACTGTAAATGAGATATGGGATGCTTTGGAGACAAGATGCCAGGGAACTGATGTAATAAAGAAGAACAGGAAGACTATACTCACTCAAGAGTGAGCACTTTGACTCAAAAGCTGATGAGTCTTTAACTGACTTATATGACAGGTTTGTCAAACTCTTGAATGATCTGTCATTGGTGGACAATGAATATGATCTTGAAGATTCAAATCTAAAATTCCTTTTAGCTCTTCCTGAAATTTAGGATTTGAAGTCCACTACCATAAGAGACATCTATGACCTTACTGAAACTACTCTTGATGAAATTTATGGTATGCTCAAGACTTATGAACTTGAGATGGATCAAAGGAGCAAGAGGCATGGAAGAAAGTCAAGGACAGTTGCTCTTAAGGCTGGGGATGAATCTCTAAAATGACTGCCTCAAAAAGGGGCAAAGGAAAGACTCTCATCATAAAGTCTGATTCAGAGTCATCATATTCTGATGATGATGATTCAGAAACTGAAAGTTTACCTGAGATGGATGCTGATGAAGATATGATGAAATTGTGTGCTCTTATGGTAAAAGGTATCACAAAGATAGCCTACAGGAAATTCAGAAAAGGCAAGAAGTTTTCCAGGAAAAGTGGAAGTTTTGATAAGAAATGGTTCCGAAAGTCTGAAGGCAGGGGAGGAAAGTCTGACAGAGGAGATAACTCAAATGTCAAATGCTACAACTGTGGTGAAAGAGGCCACATATCTCCTGATTGCAAGAAAGGAAAAAGTGACAAAGGGAAGGCACTTGTCACAAAGAAGAAAAGTTGGACATACACTTCAGATTCTGAATATGAGGTGAACTATGCCCTGATGGCAAATGCTGACAGCAGCCCTGAAACTGCTGAATTGAAGGTACCTCAAACAACTTATGCCTTTCATACTGATGATATTACTGAGTTGATATTGTATCTTAAAATCATGTTCATTAGTTATCGAGATCAGACTTTAACATGTGAAAGATTAACATCTGAAAATCTTGCTTATAAAAAGAGAAATGATTATTTAGAAAAGGAGTTAGTTTTTCTTCATCAAACTAAGAAAGAAAAAGATGATGCTTTATATGTTAGAGATGAAGTGTTAAAATTGAATGAATCTCTGAAAGCTGACTTAGAAAAGGAAAGAGAGATTATCAGAACTTGGACTAACTCTGGCAGAACAACTCAGAATTTATTAAGTAGTGGAAACTGGAAAGAGGGCTTAGGTTATGGAGATGACAAAAGTGAAAAAGGAACTGAACAAATTGAGCCAATTGTTGTTAAACAGACTGCTAAGCCAAAGGTAAATCCTGTTAAGTTTTTAGCAAAAACTATAAAGTCTGATTCTGAAAAGATGAAAGAGTCTGTGACAGAAGTTAATGAAAAGTCAACTTCTGACAAATTAGAATAGGATAAACCAGTTGAAGTCAACATAGGCTTAATGACAAAGAAGCAGCTTAAGCATAAGCTGAAAGAGATTAGGAATGTCAACAAGGTAAAGAAAGTTAGGAAAAATAGGAATGGAAAGGAAGGTGTGAACAAAAGCAATAATTATATGCCTGTTCCTAATGCTCCTAGAAAGAAATGTTATAACTGTGGAAACTCTTACCATTTTCCTTCTTTTTACAGGAGAAATAAAGACAAAATCTTTACCTCCTAGATCAGGAGTTAAGAGTCAGTCTGTTAGGTTTAAACCACAAAATCCTTATTTTCATTATGGTAGTTTATGACATTCCATTTATACTTGTAAGGAATATCATAGTTTGTACTATGATTATTATCAAATAAAACCTTCTTTAAAGAAAGTTAGTATTATTCCTTCTAGTGTAAAGTCTGATATAAAGTCTGATATAAGTTCTGATAAACAACATGTTAGCATAAACTCTGAAGTTAAATCCGCTGCAAATGCTAACAAACTTAAAAAGGCCAAAGGATTCAAGCAAGTCCTGGTCCTTAAAACTAACCAATAGTGGTCTTTGTGATTGCAGGGCAACAGGAAAAACATCCCAGTGCTGGACAGTGGATGTTCAGGACATATGACCGGAAATAAAGCCCTGCTATCAGACTTTATGGAGAAAGCTGGCCCTGGAGTTTCTTATGAAGATGGCAATATTGGAAAAACCCTAGGATATGGCAATATCAATCTTGGGAATGTCATCATTGAAACAGTAGCTCTTGTCTCAGGACTTAAACACAATCTGCTAAGTGTGAGTCAAATCTGTGACAGAGGTTATCATGTGGATTTCTTTGAAAAACATTGTGAAGTAAGAAATTCTACAGGCAAAGTGGTTATGAAAGGTTACAGGCATGGTAACATTTATGAAGCCAGACTTTCAACAAGTTCTGATGGTTCTACAATCTGACTGTTGAGTAGAGCATCAATTGAAGAAAGCTGGAATTGGCACAAAAGACTCTCTCATTTAAATTTCAACAACATAAATGAGCTTGTAAAGAAAGATCTTGTGAGACGACTGCCAAAATCAGTATTTGCTCCTGATGGCCTTTGTAATTCATATCAAAAGGCAAAATAAAGAAAATCTTCTTTCAAGAGCAAAATTGAATCTTCAATTCTTGAGCCTTATCACCTAATGCATGTTGATCTATTTGGTCTAGTCAATTTCATGTCTATTGCAAAGAAGAAATATGATATGGTTATAGTGGATGATTTCACAAGATACACTTGGGTGTGTTTCTTGCACAAGAAGAATGAAACTGCATCTACTCTAACTGATCATGTCAAACAGCTGGATAAATTGGTCAAAGATTCTGTTAAGATTATAAGAAGTGATAATGACACTGAGTTCAAGAATTCAATCATGGAAGAGTTCTGCAAAGAGCATGGAATCAAACAGGAATTTCCTGCACCTAGAACTCCACAGCAAAATGGAGTTGTAGAAAGAAAGAACAGGACTCTCATTGAAGTTGCATGAACTATGCTTGAAGAAGCAAAGCTACCAACCTACTTTTGGGCTGAAGCTGTGCAGACTGCTTGTTTTACACAAAATGCTACACTCATTAACAAGCATGGAAAAACACCATATGATATGGTGAAGAAAAAGAAGCCAAATCTGAAATACTTTTATGTATTTGGATCTAAGTGTTTTATTCTTAAGACTCAACCTGAACAGCTGTCAAAATTTGATCTAAAAGCTGATTTTGTTTAATATCCACTTTCCACAAAAGCCTTCAGAGTCTACAATTTAAGAACAAGGGTTGTCATGAAATCTATCAATGTATCTTTTGATGATAAGAAGATTGCTGGACTTGAAGATTTCAATGATCATGATCAGCTGAGATTTGAAAATGAAGATTTAAATTCTGATTCTGTAAATTCTGATGACTGAAACTCTGATCCTGTAAGATCTGACGGGTTAAGTTCTGATGTCATTGAAACTGTGGTAACAACTCCAAAGGAAAATGCACCTGTCCAGGGGGAGCAAGTTGAAGATCCTACCACAACTCAAGACTCTCAAGAAGCATCAGAACCTATCACTGGCTCTTCAAGTTCTTCAAATACTGATGGATCCAACTCAAATTCTGAAGTCTCAGAGAGCATAACTACAGGGGAGCGTCAGAAAATGCTGATGGAGATAGCATGGATCATGGGGGAGGATCCAATTCTAGAAATCAACTTCCATCTGCAAGGAAGTGGACCAAATCACACACACCTGACTTAATAATTGGAGATCCTGAAGCAGGTGTCAGAACTAGAACTGCAACATCAAATGAATGTCTCTATCATTCTTTTCTATCTCAGACTGAACCAAAGAAAGTGGAAGAAGCTCTTCAAGATGCTGATTGGGTGCAAGAAATGCAGGAAGAGTTAAATGAATTTGAAAGGAATATAGTCTGAACCCTAGTGCCAAGACCAAAGAACGGATCAGTTGTTGGCACAAAGTGGGTGTTCAGAAACAAAACTGACAGTGATGGTATAATTACAAGGAACAAAGCAAGGCTGGTTGCTAAAGGCTACTCTCAACAGGAGGTTATTGATTATGATGAAACATTTGCACCAGTTGCTAGAATGGAAGCCATAAGAATCTTTTTGGCTTATGCTGCTTACAAAAAGTTTAAATTCTTTCAAATGGATGTGAAAAGTGCTTTTCTCAATGGAGAATTGGAAGAAGAGGTATATATTGAACAACCTCCAGGCTTTGTAGATTCAAAATTTCCCAATCATGTCTACAGGCTTGACAAAACACTTTATGGCCTTAAGCAAGCTCCTAGAGCATGATATGAGAATTTAGCTCAATTTCTTCTGGAAAGTGGATTTCACAGAGGTACAATTGATAAAATACTGTTCTACCTCAACCATGGAAAGGACTTACTTTTGGTACAAATATATGTTGATGATATCATATTTGGTTCTACAAATGCCAAACTCTGTGAAAGGTTTGCAAAGCTAATGCAAT